>NC_061850.1:28446837-28479337 GCF_019202785.1 Penaeus chinensis | reverse complement strand
ATTCCTACAGGACAACGGGATTGTTCCCAGCTCAGTAGAGGATATAGCAGTATTCCTTAGAGAAAATCCAAGGCTTAGTAAGAAGGTCATTGGTGACTATGTTAGCAAGAAGAAGAATGTTGACATACTCTCTGCATTTGTGAAATCCTTTGAATTTAGAAACTTACGAGTAGATGAAGCTTTGCGAATGTTCCTCGAAAGCTTCAGGCTGCCAGGAGAAGCTCCATTAATTGCTATTATCATTGAGCATTTTTCATCTCACTGGCACATTAGTAACAATGAACCATTTGCAAAAGAGGATGCTGCCTTCACTCTTGCATATGCTGTCATCATGCTCAATGTGGACCAGCACAACCAGAATGCTAAGAAGCAGAACATACCCATGACTCTCGACCAGTTTAGAAATAATCTGCGAGGTGTTGATGATGGATCAGATTTTGATCAAGATATGCTTGAAGAAATTTATAATGCTATTAGGATAGATGAGATAGTGATGCCTGAAGAGCAGACTGGTCTTGTGAGAGAGAATTATTTGTGGAAAATGTTGTTAAGGAGAGGTCACACAAAAGAGGGCCAGTACTACCTAGGAAACGAAGACACTTCCTTTGATCGGGACTTGTTCGCACTGTGTTGGGGTCCAACAATTGCTTCACTCTCTTATGTATTTGATAAATCAATGGATGATGCTATCATCCAGAGGGCAGTGTCAGGCTTCAGGAAATGTGCCTCGATATCAGCACGATTTGGAATGAGTGATGTGTTTGATAATTTAGTTGTATCTCTTTGTAAATTTACAACTCTTGCAGCTTCTACAGCATCTGCCGAAGCACCAGAGCATGTCACTGTGGCTTTCGGGGCTAATAAAAAGGCACAACTTGCAGCAAAGACTGTATTCAGATTAGTAACCTCACATGGAGACATTCTTCGAGATGGTTGGAAAAATATACTAGACCTTCTGCTGCAATTGTTCAGGTGCCGCCTGCTGCCATCCTCTTTGGTGGAAAGTGAAGATTTTGTGGAGACCAGTGGACACATCAGCCTTTTGAGAGAAACCCCAGTAACTGTGCCAAGAGTTGAGTCTGGCCTCTTCTCTTCAATCTACTCGTACATAGCTCTTGGAGATGCTGGAGCTGCCCGTGGGACTAACCCTGAAGATGTGGAACTATCACAGAGAGCAAGGAACTGCATTGCTGAATGCCATCCAGAGAGACTCATCACTGAGTCTGCCTTCCTTCGCTGTGACTCCCTGAATGAGCTTCTGAAGGCCATGATGGGTGCAGGAGATGCAAGCACCCTTGGGGATACAGGAGTGACCCCAGGAGGCAGCATGCTTGAGGGAGGATCCCCAGGAGGGCTGGACGAGCACTCCCAGGCATTCCTATTGGAACTGGTGGTGCAGGTCCTTGTGGCCAATAAGGACCGGGCTGTGGGAGTGTGGCCAGGTGTTCGCAACCACATCTATTCACTTTTGATGGGTGCAGCTGCTGCTGACCGGCAATTCCTGCTTGAACGCTGTGTTGTGGCCATGCTCAGGCTAGCCAAGGTCCTATTACGAAGACCTAACTTAGCCAACCCCATTCTGCAGTCTCTGCGGATGTTGCTTCTGCTACGACCAAATGTCCTGCTTAGAGTGTCCCTGCAGGTTGTTTGTGGTCTGCGTGAGGTGAGTTTATTGGAGGTTTGTGTGTAGGCATAGAGATGGAGAGATGATTCAGTGATCCACTGTGATAATGATAGTTTTATATTTTGATGCTGTATAGTGAATTTGACCTGTCACATGATAGTAAATGCTGAAATTTTCCATGTAATACAGAAAATACATTCTGTAAAGGTAGAATATGAATAATATGAATTGTTTCGATTAATAATACCATTCCAGTAAGAATTTATTTGATGGATCATCCTTTAGGTTTTCAGTGTAATGTATTTTCTTTCTTATTATGTGTTTGCAGGTTCTGAGTGTGAACACCGATAACATCCATGATTCCAATGACTGGACTGTGTTGTTCAATTTGCTGGAATGTGCTGGTGCTGGAGCAAAACCTCCTCCAATGGTCAATTCAGATCCCAGTGACGTAGTTAGTGATACAGGTATGATGTATGCTATTAGTTGTACTACTGGGATAGATTATAGTATTTTAAAAATTTTGATGTATTTTTTTAGGCTTTGTTTTATCAGATAGACAACTAGTACTTCTGGTGACTGCAATTGTCTACAGTGATAGAGACTGGAAATTGGTATTCAGGCAATAAATCTTGCTATGCATTCTTGTTTCTAGAACTTTAGAGAAAAGTACTTATAATAAGTCATATTACTATCATTTTATACACTTTTCTATTCACTGCATATTTGTAGGATCCATGTCAGAAAGTGAGGTGGGCAGCTCATCGGGAGTTGACTCAGGCCATTACACGGAAGGGGAGTCTGGTGAGGTGGCCCCCGGCTCACCTGTGGCTGAACCCCCAGAGGGAGTGAAGCCCAGCCAGCGTTCTCGGGCAGCCAGTCCTGACCCCCTCCACAACACAGGAGGTTGGATACTGGTGAGTTGCAGTGATTTGTGGTTTTGAGGGATTAGAGGTTGCTGTTCCAAGTGAAAAGTGAAGTACTTTATTCTGCAATCACAGTCAAACATATTGCATCAGAATATTGTAAGTCTGGCTAGACAGCAAACATGTTTCCTATGTTTAGGGGCTGAATGTTTACATAGTAAACAGTGATGTTCCACTTGTCAGTCACCTTGGCTTTGTTTGTCTTCCATAGATTTTTCCTTTTATACTATGATATGTCATCTGCTTTGTCAATCACTTTACTAGGATTATTTTGCATAGCCTTGTATGTGTTGAACATGATCCCGTATCCCTCATCATCCATCAACAAATTTGAAATATAAAAAAGAGCACTTAAAAAAGCAACAAAAAGTGATTTAGGAAATTGTTACCCTTATTTACAACTGGCTTCTTCAGCAAGTAGGACAAACACTTCTCTATTCTCCGTCATAAAAAAATCACTTTTTACATTTCCATCCTCTGTTATATTCCTTTGTTTTGTCATATTCACTATCAATACTTTCATTGTCTTAGTCATAATAAATGTCTTTGATTTAAATCACTTCAATTTAAACGAGTCTGAGTCAAATTTTATTACATTATTATTGTACTTTAGATACTTGCTTGTTATCTAGTAGTCATGTATAGTGGATAGTTAGATTATCACCCAAAATCATTTCCTTCTACTAAAATACAAATCACATCTGTTTCCATAGATGATCTTTTGATGCTACAAAGCATATAAAATTTTTCCATGTTTTCAGGTGGGGCGTGAAGGAGAGATTGAGCCAGTGGCAGTTCGGGCAGTGGCAGTGAATGAGTGGGACATTGTGCACCAGAGGGAGCTGGGTGAACACCGACCTGAAGCCCTTGTGCAAGCAGTTGACACAGTGGCCTTCTTGGTACGAGACCGACGCGTAACACATGCCAGCTTACCGTCAGCTGTCCAGGCTTGTAGGACCTTTGTGGAGGCTACTCTCAATGGAGGTAAAGTGTATAGGACAATGGGTGCATCTACTAGAGTTAGCTTAAAGCTTTTTTATTTAGAATAAGTATGTTAGTTAAATAGTTAAGAGTATTTTCTTTTTTGAGAGGCACAGAAATGGAGGCACATTTCTTTGTACAGTTTAAGAGTGTGTACAGGGGATTCCCATTATCTGTCATTAATATGGACCAGAAAAATACAACAAATTACATTTTGACAAATAACAATACACAGTATCCCACAGGAATACATTATAAAAGCTCATGATGTGGACCAGGACCTAAATGTCCAGTGGTTTCCTAAAGCATATAGTGTAGATGTATGATAATAAAATAGTACTAAAAAAAGTAGTACCTTCATTTTTATTAAAGTTGATATAAAAGAGAAATGCAAACATTAGATGTCATGAAACTGGTGTTATTATTGCTTGCACCGTATGAGGGAAGCCCACCAGGTTATCAGCCAAGCTTTTTATTATTCCATCTTCTTACCAGGCTTACCTTTGGTTGAGTTTGCATCAGCCATTATCCATTCATGAGCCTGGGAAGTAAGTAAACGTGAACACTCCACATCACCTGAGGGTGCTCTGGTGTAGCAACATCAGTCTATTCCAGGGACTGAAAAGTAGATACATACTGGTATTGTGTGCTGTATTTCTTATTAGAAGTGTACACAAATATTAAATTTTTGTTATATGTATTGGGTTATATACATATTCTGAAATTCATGTTCTCATTTTTTTATTTAATTTCTCATTGTAGCTTTTTTCTTCTACTTAGTAATAGTAGTAGTTTGTGTTTGCAGATATATGTGTATAAATTTTCATGATAAATAATGCATCCACAAAACATCAAGTGAACAGGGAGTGAAATCACGAATCACAGGGCGACAAATAACGGGAATCCCTTTTATGAACTTTGATAATGTCTGTTTAATTAAAAAAAACTTCTATATTTGTTCTTAATGATGAATATATTCTTAAGGCCTAAAGTTAGCACACTGACATTGGCCTAGTCTGATTTTATATATATTTTTTTTTACAATCAATAGGAAAGATTGAAAAGAGAGCTACCAACAAGGAGGGTGTTCGATCTCCATCTCGCCGCAAGACACCCGGCCGCCGCAAGGACGAGAAGGGAAGTGCTCGCAGACCCAAGTCACCAACATCTGGGTCCAGTGCCTATGATGCAGATGAGTCTGATTCCGATGATGTGCCTGTCACATACCAGCAAGTTTCGGAAAAGGTTTGTAGATGATATCTTGTCTAATAGCATAAACCTATAAATTTCATAGTGCTTGCTCCTACACAGGCACACCTAAGCACTGTTACCTGTATGTATATAGATTAATTATTATTATCATATATCTACAATAGGCTGTCATAGTATTATAGTATGAAGATCAAGATGAAATACAGAAACTATAAGTATTCCTCTTTGTTGCAGCTGCTGGACCTGATGGATACTCTGCACACGGCATCCAGCCAGATTGTGGAGTTGGGTGAGCAGCCCAAGCTTCAAGGGTCGCCAGTCGCTCTCTGGGCTCAGGCACTGTGTCCTCTTCTGCAGGGGATTGCAAGATATTGCTGTGATTCACGGACAATGGTATGACATGTTTGTTGCATTTATCCCAGTGTTCAAAGGAATTTTTGATTTATGCTGCTTTATATTTTTATATTTAGATCAGTTCTTCAGCTTGGCTAGTTAGCCTCACAAATAGAAGTGTAGCAACAGTATGCTGCACAATATATTGACTTTCCTTTAGAAAGCATACTTGTTTCCATAAATGAGATGCCAGAGCAAAAAAGAACCATGTTTCCCCAAAATTATTACTGCTTGTTAAGTGAATAATTACTTATTAAAACAAAAAATTACATAAATCTAGGCACTAGCAACCCATTCCAAACTCACCACCACAGATCCGCAACATGGCCATGACGTACCTCCACCGCGCACTCCTCAACCACGACCTGCAGGCCCTGAGTGCCTTGGAGTGGGAGTCTTGCTTCAACAAGGTCCTCTTCCCTCTCCTGGCCAAGCTGTTGCAGCCGCTGCCTGGCTCCAGCCCTGCCTCGCTTGAGGAGACCAGAGTCAGGGCAGCCACACTTGTACAGAAAGTAAGAGAGGGATTTTGTTATGCATTTGTGGGGAGTGCCAGTAAGAAAGTTATATTTATCTTGCAATTAAACTTCTCATGTACTCATGTTGTATCATTTATTTAGGGTCCTATAGAGACACTAGATACATAAATGTGGAAGGATAAGGTGTTTGGCGAAAATAGTTTTCATTCATAACACATCATATTTTGATTGGTAATAGGGGATGAGTTATCAATTAGCACTATCTCCTAAGTTTTTCTATCATAGCTGCTCCCAAGCTAGTGAGAAGTGTGTTCTATAAAATGCACACAAGTTTGTTTATCATGCATTAGAACATTTAAAGAGTTTTTTTTGTGGGTGGGTGTGACTGGGTGCATTTTACTTTTTTCAGACCTACCTATATATATATAAGTGGCTTGTATGACTTTCTTATTGATTGTTAATGTTGGAATATGTCCTAAGATAATGATAAGAAAATATTAGATTAACCCAATGGCGACGGGTCACGGCTATCGCCGTCATAACAATACGCACGATGTGCGGCGTGCGGCTGTCCGCAGCGGCGCCGCGCAAAAACGCCCCGAGGCAATGATTCGGCTTGATGGACCGATATCACGCGCTCAGAGTCGGCGCGCTGCCGCCGTTCGCCAGAGCGTAGAGTTTTTTTTAATTTGCTATACCCGGCGCCATTGGGTTAAAGATCAATTGAAATTGTTAACAGATATTTAAAGAATGTTCAGATATTATTATTTTTTATTTATTAAGCATTTGAAATTCTTTTTCAAACTGAAGTGACAAAAGAGGATTCTTTCAACAGGTCTATCTACGGCATCTGACACCACTCCTGACACTGTCGACCTTCACAGCCCTGTGGCTCACCATCCTAGACTTCATGGACAAATACCTCAACACGCAGCACTCTGACCACCTGGTAAGTGATGGCGTACAAAGAAGTCCAAATATCCAGGTTGAGAATTATGGAACCCAACTTTTATGTCCTTAGTTGATTGTCATTACCTGCATTATCATTCATGTTCATTTTATTACCATAGATAATCAGCTTAGGAAGATGACTCCTATACAGCATGAAAGCAGTAACCTAGTCTTTCCCATTGCCCAAGCATAGACAACCTCCCACCTGAAGCTGGAACACAAGCTTGGAGGTTTTGGTAAACATTTGGTATTTTTGTTCTCTCCTGTGAGAATCTTTGTGAATCCTGAGGTTGCCAGTTTGTTGTCATAGTTTTAAGAGGCTGATGACTTCATTCTAATTTCTGTATCAAGCTGAATTGCTTGAAAGGAAAGTGAATGTTACTGTGTCTGTTACTGTGGAATATATATATTTTCACATATATTTTTATTTTATTTTATTTCATTGGTTTGATGGTAGCCATGAGTGTGAATGAGAGTGAGAATATGGGTGAGAGCGAAATTTTGTAAGTGGTTGTGTTATTTCTTTTTCTTCTTTTTCTTGTTATTACGATCATTATCATTATCGTTTATCAATGTATTTATCTATCATTTATTTTTTGCAATCTTATTTTTTCTCGCATCTCAAATCATTCAACTCTTGTCTTCCAGAGTGATGCCATTCCCGAAATACTGAAGAACATGTTACTGGTAATGGAGACAACTCAGGTCTTCCACACAGCCGATGGCTTCACGCGCCTCTGGACCATCACATGGGACCGCATTGATGCCTTCTTGCCTGATTTTCGCCACCACATCTTCAGGAGCCACCCCCCATGTATGTGACCTTTGAATCATGTTATGAGGCATTAGATGTGGCATGTTGGGTGCAAAGGATGGTGTACATGCCTATTCCTTAGGTAATGATTCAGAAAAATTAAGGGAAAGTGAGAATAGTTTGTACCTTATCTTCACGCAGCTGAAATCCACAAGATAGAAGTGGTCCCAGCAGATGTCCCAGCCAAAACACCACCAGCAGAAGCCACAGTGCCAAGTCCAGCAGTAAATGTTACAAACACAACTGCTCCAACCGAGATAGCCAGTGGGAACCCCAGTAACACTTACCCTGTTAATGTCAGCCCTGGTATCCCAGATCAACCTGCACAGAACACCACCAGTAGCTTGTCATCCAGCCCTGCTACTAAAGAAGCTTATGTGCCCCCAACTCTTCAGGAACAGGGAGCTGCAAGGTAAAGTGCACTTACAATATTTTCTCTCACTCTTAATGTGAATGTACAGAATCTTGTGTTTGTCATGTGGTCAAAAGGATTTTTTTTTTTACAGGAAAAGAAATCTACAGAAATTATCCTTATACACATGGGTCACTAATGGCAGGCTGAACAATGATGATGACAACCTTATATTTACTGGATACAATGATCTTTATTCCACCAGAGAGATAATCAGTTTGTGTTGCAGAAATATTACTGAAATTTATGTAAAGAAAATGATGTCTGACTTAGAGATGGTTACTGAAGATGTATTTGTGTAACCTGTTCCTCTTTTACATAGCTCACACAATTGTCTCCCTCCCCAGAAAATGTACATATTAGGTAGAAGCATCTTACAGGCCAGCAAATATTGTGAGATGTCAAGATCTTTTCCTTTTACAAAATTAACCTACAATGATTTCGCTTATATACAGACTGTCCCTGAGTCAAGAAAGCTTACCCACAAGCTATGGCACAGGGGTCATACTGCAGCCGCCGTTGCCCACCCTCCTCCCTGTATCACCTCATGGCTCACCCCCCGCAACTGATCCTCAGTCTGCTGCCTCCCCTTTGTCTCCTCAGGTAAGAGAACACCGTTGGGGGTGAAGAAAGTGAGTGTGGTTTTAGAAAAGCTCAGGGGGTACATTTATTGTGATTAGTGGCTGTATTTTGTTGTTGGCTTGATGTGAAGTATTGTTTTTATGTGGATACTTATTTGTTTCTTAATTCAGAGGATAAGTGTACAGCTATACTTTGCATTGTTGATTACATTTGCAGATTTTTTTGGAGGGTGGTAGGTGGACATCTTGTGTGAAGCTTGAATTATCTTAAGCTTTTTTTTTTTTTTCTTTTTTTTACCTTTCTTAAGAAATTGCTTGCTCTCTGGTTGCTTTGTAGAATACTCTTGAGTTTTTTTCTTTTTTCTTTATTTTTTTCTTGGGGGTGAAGGGTCTAGGAGTAGAGGGAGACAATTTTCTGTATAGTTTAACCTTAATGAAATAAGCATATGTGATGTGTTTATATCAGGAAATGAGTGCCATATGTGATACTAAAGAAAAAAAAAGAAAAGATGGAAAGAGTATATAAAGTATAGATCGAAGTAGTCCAATTGTAATGGAAAGGATTTATACTGTGAATTGGGTCACATCATGCTTAACCATGTTTGTTTTGTTGTCAGTTTTAGGATTAATGATGGCTCATGTAATTCTGAATTATTGTAAATGCTCTGGATAAGATATCTTGTCCACTCTCCTCCTTGTAGTCTTTGACCACTTTTAGAATGAGTAGACATTTGTGAAATACTGTCTCAGTAACAGCAGTTTTGAAACTAGCCATCCAATCAGAGAATGCATTAGAAAAAGCCCCATGGAGCTTTCTTGTGAATTTCGTTTATTGATTGTCTTTACACAGATGATTTCACTAGTGTTTCGTTACCAACAAGTCAGCTGCTTGTACTGCTTATCTCACAAATTTACCCTATTCCTTGATTTTCAGAAATATTCTCTTTTTATCTTGCACCACTATTAGGAATGTTAATAACCTTATAATAATCATAATCTTGATGTATATTGTTCTTTCGTAGTATATTCTGTGATCCTCCTTGGAATGTAGATTTATGAGCATTAAGATTCTCAGCTTATGGTTTATAAGAAATTTTCTTTGGTGTTTTTTTTTTTTTTTACGTGGGGGTTGGTGTTTTTTCTTTGGGATATTATCCAAAATGGGTTTGACTATTCATCTTGCTATTTGTATGAATGTATGTGCGTAGTTTTAGCCCTGTGCCTATTTGGATTTAGATATGCAAGTATTGTGTAAGGAATCTGACATTATTTTTTCTTTTCTTTCCCATTTTTGTATATGCTTGAGATGTTTTGCAATTTATTTTGAAGTGAGATATATATATATAAATTCTGAATTTGATTTTGGATAAGTGTTGTTTCTTATTTTCTATCATTTTTTTTATTGACTTTTGTTATATTTTTTGCTTTCCCTTGCATTGAAATTTAGGTGCTGTCCACTACACCTTTGGCTAGTGGGAGTTTAGCCTCCAGCCCCATCCCTCCAACTCTCCCTCATCTGACACCCTCTCCTCTCCCACATACAGTCTCTCTCCCCGAGCTAAATGCGCAGAATACATTAATGTTCACACCCATGGCCATTCAGAAATCAGAGCCCCAAGCAGAGACTCCCTTCGCTTCTCCCATGCTTCAGCAGCCCTCAGTGCCATTGTTAAATATTAGCTGTAGTAGCAGTCCTGCTGAAGATGCTGCGACTACTTCTCTTACGTCTCATCTGCCATCCTATGACATGCAAGGACCGAGTCCAATAACAAGCTTTAGCTCTGTTGAAAGTCCATCATATCAGTGCAGTGAAAGACAAGGACTTTTCTCAAGTGATCAGGACTCTAGTAATACACAGCATATGACATCTGATGTTCAGTTTTATACACCTTGTGGTAATGCAGACCCAAGCCAAAGAGGCAGGACGGAAGATAGTCAATCCCCCAGAGAATCAGGTGGAAGTATGCCTGTCTTTGATCTGTTGGCTGCATCTAACAGTCAGACAAGTCCCTCTCCAGACGCACAGACACCAAGACAACCAGATGTTGACGGCACCCCTAAACCCCTTCCTGACAGCACCCCCAGCACCCAGGGCTCGCCACCCGAGACATTGCCCACCCAGACTGTGGGCTCCGTCTTCCCCCTCTCGATCCCCTCTTTCCTCAATCCCTTTTCCACGGAGGTTGATGCCCGGCAGGAGGTCAGTTCCGCCACAAACAATGCCCCTGTTGAGCCCCCGAGTGCCCATACCCCTGAACCCCGGGCACTAAAGGTAGTGTTTAGCTGTTTTGTTGTTTACTAGTTTGTTGTATGATTACTCAGTTAGTCAGACTTGATTAAGATGTAACTGATATTTTGTTATTATTACTCTTTTGCTTAAGTTTTTATATATTTATTTTGTGTGTGTGTGTCTGTGTCTGTGTGTCTATATGTCTCTGTCTGTTCATCTGTGTGAACATATATGTATGTATTTATGTATGTAAGAGAGAGAAAGAGAGTGTGTGTGTGTTTGTTTGTTTGTTTGTTTGTTTGTTTGTGTTTGACCATCTGTCCATCTCTGTTCACCCATGTACTAATGTTCACACAATTTCCTAGGACTCGTTTCCCACGTACCGTCCAGCATCCATACTCTTCAGCCAGTCAGCCGATGACAAGCTCTTCGTAGTGGACCCCATGGCATCTCCTGACCTCCCACAGGCGACAACAGCAAATGTGGCAGAAGGAAGCCTGGCAGAGAAGTCGGCAGCTGAAGTGAGTGAGGAGCAGCCAAAGGCCCCAGTGCCACTGCTCTTGACGAACTCGGCACTGCACCAATCTCCTCTTACACTCTTGCCTCCTGGTGCTCTCAAGGTTGGTGGATTTACAGAAGGAAATCAGGATATTGACATCTGAAGTTGGCAATTTGGGAAGTGGGATTTTGCAAAGGATTATTTATTTATTATTTTTATTATTATTATTATTATTATTATTATTATTATTATTATTATTATAAATATATATATATATATATATATATATATATATATATATATATATATATATATATATGTGTTTTTTTTGTTTTTTTATTTCTACTACTACATGCTGTCTTTGGTATTTTTGTTAATACTCACGTTTTCCTTTTTCAGAATCAAGAGGCTCTTTAGTGCATTTCTGGTGCAGCATTCCCAACAACCATGGAATTTTGAATTGTCAAGATATAATAGTTATGGGTTTTCTTTTCGTAGCTGAAGGTGTACAGTTCTGGCCCGGACTGTGGCTCCTTTGCCATTTACGACACAGAACTTCTTCAAGAAGTGAATTCTTACATGAGTTTAATCATGTGTACAGTTTGGTAGCTGTATTATTTGAACACAGAAACAGTGAATGCATACACACAAAAACAAATACATAAGCATAGAAATATATACAAATTTACAGGCCATATGAATAAAACAAATTTAAACCTACCCAAACAAACAAGAATACGAAAGGAAAACAGCCACATTAAGAAATGAAATTGAATTGTAACGTTTCGAACTCTTCTCAAGTTCCTCTTCAGACGAATGATATACCAAAATGAATGATCCATTTTGGTATATCATTCCTCTGAAGAGAAACTCAAGAAGAGTTTGAAACGTTACGATTCAATTTCATTTCTTACTGTGGCTGTTTTCCTTTCATCTTTGTGTACACGTTACTGTGTTTGTGTTTGTATTTGTGTCAAACAAGAATACACTTATTAACAAACAGGTACACTTGCTTAAGGTAGGGACACATGGACAGATATACAAACTAATACTCACATATACACACACTTACACAATATTTCTGCTCATATTTTATTTTCATTGTAATATGTTCCATGAAAATGAGATGGTTTAATTTCTTGGAAGGTTTATAAGTATATAACTCTGGAATGAAAGATACATTTTTTTAGCCAAAATGAAATAATCAATATGTATTTATTTAATATGTGTAGTTTCTAAGGGTTTTTATCTCTTCTTTCTTCCTTTCTCTGATTGAAACTTTGACAAGGTATTTGAATGTTTAATGTAAAATATTTATAAACATTGTTATTAAGGGGATGGACAATATTACTGGCATCACCAATATTTTTTAGGTGCAATAGAGTTCTCAACATTCTGTATGTAGCCATGTTAGCCCATGAAATATATAGAAGTTTATAATGGATAGTGATTTACAATATATAGATCTGTGGAGACCATAGACGCCTGTGTAAATATGATTTATAGAGTTAAAGATAACATGAATTTGGTTTCCTCAGTAATAGGTAACATTATTTATCACAGAGGATTCCACTCCTTATGTTGTGTACTGTAAATAGGTACATTTCTGTTCATGATAACGCCGTGTTGATGAGAATGTTAGCAGACAGAACAGCTGTGGAGAACTTTCATACACTTAGACTGGTATGTTAACTTTGGAACTTTGTAATGATTACAGTATTAGATGGCTAAAATGCTATGTGATATATATATATATATATATATATATATATATATATATATAATGACAATATATTTATACACTTGTATATAGATCCATATTCATACATATACATTCATATACATATATGTATATTATATACATATAAATATACATATACATGTACATATACATACACATACACATACACATACACATACACATACACATACACATACACATACACACACACACATACACACATACACACATACACACATACACACATACATACATACATACATACATACATACATACATACATACATACATACATACATACATACATACATACATACATACATACATACACACACACACACACACACACACACACACACACACACACACACACACACACACACACACACACACACACACACACACACACACACACACATATACAGATATATTTACACGTGTGTGTGTGTGTATATACATATATATATATATATATATATATATATATATATATATATATATAATGTATATAAGTATATATATGTATATATATGTATATATAAGTATATATATGAAAAGGAGAAAACACACTACCGTGTTGATACTATGATATAAAAACCCACACTGTAAAACTAGATTTAATTGAAAAAGAGAGACTACAGTTTCGGAATCCACCTGGATTCCATCTTCAGGTCTGAAGATGGAATCCAGGTGGATTCCGAAACTGTAGTCTCTCTTTTTCAATTAAATCTAGTTTTACAGTGTGGGTTTTTATATCAAGTATATATATGTAAATGTATGTATATATACCTATATATATAAAAGTTTACTCTATATTTCTCATGAGATAAATAGTTGATCTAAGTATGAGTATAAGCCTCATTTAATATTGTCATCATATATTTATTGATCTTAGATTGTGTGCTAAGATTAGTCCAGATGGAATTTGTTATGCTTGAATTGCCAGATCTGTTGTTTTGTTTATTTTAGGAGAAATAATATATGAGATTTTCTCACATTCCATTTCTCATAAGAAATATGGGAAGAAAATACAAGGCTAAGATTATGTTAATGTGTATTTCAGGACTGTTGGTTTGCAAATTACTTTGTTTTTATAGTTAACTTATTCAGTAGATTCAGAGTTCCAGTATGAAATTTATGTCTTTCTGAAAACCTGTGTCATTAAACATAATCTCCACAGCATACCTGTTGCTTGTCAGGAAATGCTACCTTTTGGCACTACAATTTTTTTTTATTTTCTCTCTGTGAGTATATCTGTTATTCTTTTGAAAGTATTGTTAAAACCTAGAAGAAATATAAATAAAATCTAAATCTAAATATTGATTACAAAGAAATCAGATTAAAAAGTACAAGATTTGGGTCATGTTTTCATATCCTTCCATAGAATTATGATTTAGAATGTAAGCATTTCTAAAGGGGTTTTGTGCTGTTTTAGTGGCACAAACCATTCAAGTATATTTCATTACGAAGCAGCCAGACAAGACTACTTCAATTTGTGCTATAATAACACCATATGTAATAGAATTTTTAAACAGATGAGAAATCAAGTCCAGTTACTTATCATTTCAAAATTATCCTTGTGGTGGAGCGGTAGTAGACTCCTAGTGATCTTGCTGACCCGTGTTTAGACCACATATCGTCAATGGGTGGTGACCTCTACCATTCATTGCATATAGTGTGATTTAGAAGCAAAATGAAGCAGACAGCTAGTTGCACCAAGAATAATAGTTGTAACAGTTGGAATATGACTAAATTATTATTATTATTGAGGGAACTTGGCTGCAGACTAGTTTACAAAAATATATGCAGTATTAGTATCTTCACCTACTTAAAAGAGTTGATTATTTTACTGTGTATGTGACAGAAGAAATTGAATTACTTATTTAATCCAACAAGTGATGGAAGAATTTACTTTTATGTAAGGTTGAACCCAATGCCGCCGGGAAAAATAAACAAAAAATGGGGAAAATGCTGTGCCCATTTTCTATATTTTTTGTGAAATGTCTGCCCATAGATGGCTCTGCTAGTGCTTAGCCACAAAGGAGTAAATTAGTAGACCTTGTGACCATACCTGATTTGAATTGGCGGGAAAAACGTATTTTTTACTAGTGCTATGAATATCGATTGTGTTATTTTTATTATAAACATTATAATTGTTATAATGTTACCCCCCCAATCCCTTGCCCATTGTTGTCGTGGGGGGGCTTAGGAGGCGGAGACTGGGACCCAATGCTGGGGAACTCCCCAACCTTGGGACTCAGCCCTTGACTCAACAAATTTTGCATGGTCTTTTTTTCCCCCTCCTACTTTTTCCTTTCTGTCCCTTCACCAACCCCTTCTATTATCCACTTCCTGAGGTGTGAGAGCCGTGCTGAAAGGATGAAAGGCTGACTTTGTGCCAGTCCTGAACGGCCTGAGGGAGCCATGGGCACGGTATATCCCTGCTTTAGTTGTCTAGCCCTTACCCCTCAAGCGACCCTGAGGGGTGAACCGTTTCTCTCCCCGACATACTCCAGGCTTATCATGGCCAACAATGAATAACCATAACCATGCCATTATTAGAGGCAATTGCCTCTTCATCAAATAGCTCCACCAATTCAAACTCGCCCGATTCCCTGACCCCAGGCTCTCCTTTGACCACGGCTCTGAACACTACAACTAATACCCCCTCCTCAATGCCGACTAGTACAGTATCCACCCTAATCAACACCCCAGGAGACATTTCTACTCCCAACATGCTCAGCTTCAACAACTATACCCCCACAACCTTCTTCATCAACTACCCCATCCTCCCTTATTACTACCTTACAACTTTATTGTCCACCTCCCCATAACACTACCTCCCTCAACACTACTCCCTTTTCCACATGCCCCCATCCTTCTACTACCCCCATCTCTACAAAATTCTTAAATAATCTATTTAGCCCAGCCAATTGGACCGATTTTCGTGATCCCTCCCACAACTTCTCACACTTTCTGCTTTGACAACCTGTTTTCATTCCTCAAATGCATATACATCCTTCACTTGATCTAACCCCTATACATTACCTTACCCAACCTTAACCCATTTACTCGTCAATTCCTTTGCCCAACTTTGACAACTAATCACTAACTCAACCACCCTTCACTACCATTTACTATAGTGCTACATGACCTTAGATGTCTAGCACATTTATTTTGCTTTTAAACATTAACCATTAACCATTATTATAATGTTTTTTAACATTAGTAACAGCAAAATAACATAACGTAAAATATTTCGTAAATCAAAGAAAAGGGTGAATGGGCGAAACAGGCAGTACTTGTAATTGGCTCATTGGTGACTTAGTACAAGTGTAGCCATCTATGTGTAAAAACAATCAAACAGTGGGCATAGCACGTGTCTACACGTCGTACCCGTCGGCAAGGGGTTATGGACTTTATAAACCTCGTCATGAAGTGATAATTACTTGAGGATAAGGTAAAAGAAAAATTAGGGTAACAAAATTATATTTAAATTTTTAATATAAATTTTGGCAGAATTATCTAATTTTCAAATACAATGTAATTGTTGTTGTGCAATTCAGATTTTTTATTTACTTTATCATACACTTATATTTGGATAGAGATATACAAAAGTTTTTGATTATTGAACATTTGATCCTTATACTGATCTATGATTTGAAGCCGTGGTTTCACTTGCCCTATCTAACTCTGGAACCAGCCTCAGGTCTAGAATTTTTACTTTTCTGACATAAGCTGAAAACTAGGGAATCCTGAAGCAATGATTTTCATCTGGCTTTATTACTGGCTGATTAAGTTTTGAGGCCTGTCCAGGTGTGCCTCGCCTAGGGGAGTGTAGCCAAAGTGTTAGCAAATGATAGGCATGCCTTCATTTCAGTGTTTTGCATTACAGTCTGCAAGAGAGCGGAGAGCAGCTACAGCAGATTGGAAGCCTGCATTGTAGTCTGTGGCAACTTCATTCTTGATATAGTCGTCACGTTTGTCCTCGTACCAGTCGTTGGCATCAGGGCCTCCCACCAAGGCTCCATACAGCACGTGAGGGTTAGGATCCGGTGAATGGAAGTCTGTCCAGTCACAGGTTGCTGGAGCAGGTTTACAAGAGCTGCTGGCGTGATGTGGCCGCAGCGGAGGGTTCACACCAAAACCAACCACGTAACTTCGTCCAGTGTCGCCTAACATGTAGTGGATCTGTTGCTTGCCAAACTCTCGATATTTCTCAGGGTTGATGCCCAAGTCTGCAGCTCTTAGGCAGATAAAGGCTGCATTAGCTGCATATCGGAGGGAGCCCCACTGACTCAAGTACAGCAATCCTTTGGGTGTTCTTTGCCTTTTGTCTACGATGTCGTTGCAGAAGCTGGTCACGTGATTCACATATGTGGCTTTATCCGCTTCATCAGCAAGTTGTGCCAGTAATACCTGCACTCCAGGAGTCTTATCAGCCCAGGAAAATTCCCAAGGACTTGTTGAAAGTTGCTGGTAATGATTCTTGGCTGCCGTTAAATAGGACGTCTCACCTGTGGCACGGTAAAGCCAGGCAGCAGCCCATGCTAATTCGTCGTAGTAGCCGTAGCTGGCATAGAATTCAGAAACGCCAGGGATCGTAGCATCGTAGTCTCCTCTGAAATTATCGGCAAAGTCGTAAAGCTCCCGAGAGTGTTGAAGACATTCGGCAGAATATGCAGGGTTGGAATCTTTGAAGAGAATGGAGGCGGCAGCCAGTGCAGCAGAAGTCTCGGCCACCAGGTCAGAACCGGGATTGGCCTCAGTGATCTTGTAGGCTGGTCTGTCCATAGTCATATCCTCCGGTCGGCCCCAAAAAGAATGGTCAAGCTGACCATTGCCTACTTGGCCGTACAACACTGTAGGACTCACGTGTGCCTTAAGGAAATAGTCTGTAGCCCACTTGACAGCCTCCTTCATGTACGACATTTCCCCTGAAATCAATTGGTTTGATTATTCACTAAACTTGTTTGGAACATGCAAAATATTTCTAGATATTCACGCAAAATACTGGTTTTTTGAAAATACAATGCTCGGTGAATTACCTGCTTGTATATAGGCAGTGCCATAGTCGATGGCTCCCCATGCTAACACTGTTGTCGTACTTGACATTGGATATCCAAATTTGCCATAATCGCCAGCTGTTTACAAATAAATCACATATACATTAATGGTATAGAAATATTCATTTTCAAATTCTGTGGACTTGCTTGTAATGGAAATTAAAAGCACTATAACAATAGTGTGAACATTTGTTTTAGATGATACACACTAACCATCGTAATATCCTCCTGTTAGGTCAAGCTGAACGTTGGTCACACTGTCCTTGGCGTCGCCCAGTGCAGAGTCCTTGCGCCAGGTGACACGCTGTGAATCTGGCAGATCTCCAGATCGCTGAGCTTCGTAAAACAGCAGGGACTTGTGAAGAACTTCATCGTAGTCATAGCTTGTCCCAGGGGCGATGCACCCAGAACCTGGTGCTTGGGTACTAGGTTCTGCTGTAAGGAAAATTTCAGTTTAATAATTACTTTTCTCCTGACCTCAAATTGATGTAACTTCATTTGGATATTGAAAGTATATATACTCTTCAGGAATCATGCTGGACTCTGTTGAGCAGTTTTACAAGTCTTTATCAAAAATCTTATGCGGAAGGCTTGCATTACCCTCATTTCACATCCCAGTGGTCGAATTTGTTCTTTATATATTTGTCGATATACACAACGCATAAAACGATACAACTAAAGTCAAGGGCAAGGAATTATATGAAAGATAATATCATCATTTTCATTACCAGTTCCAGGGTTCACAGTAGTCTCTGGAGTCGGAGCTGGAGTTGGAGCCGGAGTTGGAGCTGGGGTGGAAGGAGCCGAGGTAGCGCCACAACTTGCAAGGGATTCACCATTGAAAGTCGCGGCCGTGATGGCTGGAGTAGTTCCCGAGAAGGTCACCAAGATGCCTAACTCAAGCGTTGTGCCAGCACTTTGGACTCCATTGTAGTTTTTGTTGGTGAGCGTGATGGAGGTGCCAGAGGTGGGTGCCACGTTCGCGGTCCACGCCTTCGGTGCAGAGAAGAAGGAAGGAAGAAAGTGAATTTTTAGCATATAAACCTATTATTTTGCTGACTCATGAAATTGACTGTTGTGTTAGTGGTTGTCATCCCTTTTATAACCACGGTCTACCGCCAGCATTCCCCATACTTCCTGATATCTCTCTTGTGTACATTGTCTATATCACGTCTATTCCAGAATTCGGAAATGGTTACAAATATCAATGCATTAATTAAATCCCATTATCTAAAGAAAGAATATATTCACAGTTATCTCACTTTTAAACAAATGATAATTTGCAAATTTCCTACTGACCTGGAAATTGTCCACAGATGATGATAACTGAAGGTCGATATTCCATGACCCAACATCACTGGGGATAGTCACGTACAATGTTCCATCATAGTTACCGTCCCAACTGTTGGCTTTGGCAAATCTGAAGCAGCTGCCACTTCCTCCACTTGTGTTCGGTGTGGTGGGTGCGGGAGTGGGTGCTGGCGTGGGAGCTGAGGTGGGTGCAGGGGTAGGTGCTGGAGTGGGGGCTGCTGTTGTTGGTGCAGCTGTCACTCCACCACAATCAGTAAGGTAGCGAAGAGCAGCTACAGCAGATTGGAAGCCTGCATTGTAGTCTGTGGCAACTTCATTCTTGATATAGTCGTCACGTTTGTCCTCGTACCAGTCGTTGGCATCAGGGCCTCCCACCAAGGCTCCATACAGCACGTGAGGGTTAGGATCCGGTGAATGGAAGTCTGTCCAGTCACAGGTTGCTGGAGCAGGTTTACAAGAGCTGCTGGCGTGATGTGGCCGCAGCGGAGGGTTCACACCAAAACCTACCACGTAACTTCGTCCAGTGTCGCCTAACATGTAGTGGATCTGTTGCTTGCCAAACTCTCGATATTTCTCAGGGTTGATGCCCAAGTCTGCAGCTCTTAGGCAGATAAAGGCTGCATTAGCTGCATATCGGAGGGAGCCCCACTGACTCAAGTACAGCAATCCTTTGGGTGTTCTTTGCCTTTTGTCTACGATGTCGTTGCAGAAGCTGGTCACGTGATTCACATATGTGGCTTTATCCGCTTCATCAGCAAGTTGTGCCAGTAATACCTGCACTCCAGGAGTCTTATCAGCCCAGGAAAATTCCCAAGGACTTGTTGAAAGTTGCTGGTAATGATTCTTGGCTGCCGTTAAATAGGACGTCTCACCTGTGGCACGGTAAAGCCAGGCAGCAGCCCATGCTAATTCATCGTAGTAGCCGTAGCTGGCATAGAATTCAGAAACGCCAGGGATCGTAGCATCGTAGTCTCCTCTGAAATTATCGGCAAAGTCGTAAAGCTCCCGAGAGTGTTGAAGACATTCGGCAGAATATGCAGGGTTGGAATCTTGGAAGAGAATGGAGGCGGCAGCCAGTGCAGCAGAAGTCTCGGCCACCAGGTCAGAACCGGGATTGGCCTCAGTGATCTTGTAGGCTGGTCTGTCCATAGTCATATCCTCCGGTCGGCCCCAAAAAGAATGGTCAAGCTGACCATTGCCTACTTGGCCGTACAACACTGTAGGACTCACGTGTGCCTTAAGGAAATAGTCTGTAGCCCACTTGACAGCCTCCTTCATGTACGACATTTCCCCTGAAATCAATTGGTTTGATTATTCACTCAACTTGTTTGGAACATGCAAAATATTTCTAGATATTCACGCAAAATACTGGTTTTTTAAAAATACAATGCTCGGTGAATTACCTGCTTGTATATAGGCAGTGCCATAGTCGATGGCTCCCCATGCTAACACTGTTGTCGTACTTGACATTGGATATCCAAATTTGCCATAATCGCCAGCTGTTTACAAATAAATCACATATACATTAATGGTATAGAAATATTCATTTTCAAATTCTGTGGACTTGCTTGTAATGGAAATTAAAAGCACTATAACAATAGTGTGAACATTTGTTTTAGATGATACACACTAACCATCGTAATATCCTCCTGTTAGGTCAAGCTGAACGTTGGTCACACTGTCCTTGGCGTCGCCCAGTGCAGAGTCCTTGCGCCAGGTGACACGCTGTGAATCTGGCAGATCTCCAGATCGCTGAGCTTCGTAAAACAGCAGGGACTTGTGAAGAACTTCATCGTAGTCATAGCTTGTCCCAGGGGCGATGCACCCAGAACCTGGTGCTTGGGTACTAGGTTCTGCTGTAAGGAAAATTTCAGTTTAATAATTACTTTTCTCCTGACCTCAAATTGATGTAACTTCATTTGGATATTGAAAGTATATATACTCTTCAGGAATCATGCTGGACTCTGTTGAGCAGTTTTACAAGTCTTTATCAAAAATCTTATGCGGAAGGCTTGCATTACCCTCATTTCACATCCCAGTGGTCGAATTTGTTCTTTATATATTTGTCGATATACACAACGCATAAAACGATACAACTAAAGTCAAGGGCAAGGAATTATATGAAAGATAATATCATCATTTTCATTACCAGTTCCAGGGTTCACAGTAGTCTCTGGAGTCGGAGCTGGAGTTGGAGCCGGAGTTGGAGCTGGGGTGGAAGGAGCCGAGGTAGCGCCACAACTTGCAAGGGATTCACCATTGAAAGTCGCGGCCGTGATGGCTGGAGTAGTTCCCGAGAAGGTCACCAAGATGCCTAACTCAAGCGTTGTGCCAGCACTTTGGACTCCATTGTAGTTTTTGTTGGTGAGCGTGATGGAGGTGCCAGAGGTGGGTGCCACGTTCGCGGTCCACGCCTTCGGTGCAGAGAAGAAGGAAGGAAGAAAGTGAATTTTTAGCATATAAACCTATTATTTTGCTGACTCATGAAATTGACTGTTGTGTTAGTGGTTGTCATCCCTTTTATAACCACGGTCTACCGCCAGCATTCCCCATACTTCCTGATATCTCTCTTGTGTACATTGTCTATATCACGTCTATTCCAGAATTCGGAAATGGTTACAAATATCAATGCATTAATTAAATCCCATTATCTAAAGAAAGAATATATTCACAGTTATCTCACTTTTAAACAAATGATAATTTGCAAATTTCCTACTGACCTGGAAATTGTCCACAGATGATGATAACTGAAGGTCGATATTCCATGACCCAACATCACTGGGGATAGTCACGTACAATGTTCCATCATAGTTACCGTCCCAACTGTTGGCTTTGGCAAATCTGAAGCAGCTGCCACTTCCTCCACTTGTGTTCGGTGTGGTGGGTGCGGGAGTGGGTGCTGGCGTGGGAGCTGAGGTGGGTGCAGGGGTAGGTGCTGGAGTGGGGGCTGCTGTTGTTGGTGCAGCTGTCACTCCACCACAATCAGTAAGGTAGCGAAGAGCAGCTACAGCAGATTGGAAGCCTGCATTGTAGTCTGTGGCAACTTCATTCTTGATATAGTCGTCACGTTTGTCCTCGTACCAGTCGTTGGCATCAGGGCCTCCCACCAAGGCTCCATACAGCACGTGAGGGTTAGGATCCGGTGAATGGAAGTCTGTCCAGTCACAGGTTGCTGGAGCAGGTTTACAAGAGCTGCTGGCGTGATGTGGCCGCAGCGGAGGGTTCACACCAAAACCTACCACGTAACTTCGTCCAGTGTCGCCTAACATGTAGTGGATCTGTTGCTTGCCAAACTCTCGATATTTCTCAGGGTTGATGCCCAAGTCTGCAGCTCTTAGGCAGATAAAGGCTGCATTAGCTGCATATCGGAGGGAGCCCCACTGACTCAAGTACAGCAATCCTTTGGGTGTTCTTTGCCTTTTGTCTACGATGTCGTTGCAGAAGCTGGTCACGTGATTCACATATGTGGCTTTATCCGCTTCATCAGCAAGTTGTGCCAGTAATAATTGCACTCCAGGAGTCTTATCAGCCCAGGAAAATTCCCAAGGACTTGTTGAAAGTTGCTGGTAATGATTCTTGGCTGCCGTTAAATAGGACGTCTCACCTGTGGCACGGTAAAGCCAGGCAGCAGCCCATGCTAATTCGTCGTAGTAGCCGTAGCTGGCATAGAATTCAGAAACGCCAGGGATCGTAGCATCGTAGTCTCCTCTGAAATTATCGGCAAAGTCGTAAAGCTCCCGAGAGTGTTGAAGACATTCGGCAGAATATGCAGGGTTGGAATCTTGGAAGAGAATGGAGGCGGCAGCCAGTGCAGCAGAAGTCTCGGCCACCAGGTCAGAACCGGGATTGGCCTCAGTGATCTTGTAGGCTGGTCTGTCCATAGTCATATCCTCCGGTCGGCCCCAAAAAGAATGGTCAAGCTGACCATTGCCTACTTGGCCGTACAACACTGTAGGACTCACGTGTGCCTTAAGGAAATAGTCTGTAGCCCACTTGACAGCCTCCTTCATGTACGACATTTCCCCTGAAATCAATTGGTTTGATTATTCACTAAACTTGTTTGGAACATGCCAAATATTTCTAGATATTCACGCAAAATACTGGTTTTTTAAAAATACAATGCTCGGTGAATTACCTGCTTGTATATAGGCAGTGCCATAGTCGATGGCTCCCCATGCTAACACTGTTGTCGTACTTGACATTGGATATCCAAATTTGCCATAATCGCCAGCTGTTTACAAATAAATCACATATACATTAATGGTATAGAAATATTCATTTTCAAATTCTGTGGACTTGCTTGTAATGGAAATTAAAAGCACTATAACAATAGTGTGAACATTTGTTTTAGATGATACACACTAACCATCGTAATATCCTCCTGTTAGGTCAAGCTGAACGTTGGTCACACTGTCCTTGGCGTCGCCCAGTGCAGAGTCCTTGCGCCAGGTGACACGCTGTGAATCTGGCAGATCTCCAGATCGCTGAGCTTCGTAAAACAGCAGGGACTTGTGAAGAACTTCATCGTAGTCATAGCTTGTCCCAGGGGCGATGCACCCAGAACCTGGTGCTTGGGTACTAGGTTCTGCTGTAAGGAAAATTTCAGTTTAATAATTACTTTTCTCCTGACCTCAAATTGATGTAACTTCATTTGGATATTGAAAGTATATATACTCTTCAGGAATCATGCTGGACTCTGTTGAGCAGTTTTACAAGTCTTTATCAAAAATCTTATGCGGAAGGCTTGCATTACCCTCATTTCACATCCCAGTGGTCGAATTTGTTCTTTATATATTTGTCGATATACACAACGCATAAAACGATACAACTAAAGTCAAGGGCAAGGAATTATATGAAAGATAATATCATCATTTTCATTACCAGTTCCAGGGTTCACAGTAGTCTCTGGAGTCGGAGCTGGAGTTGGAGCCGGAGTTGGAGCTGGGGTGGAAGGAGCCGAGGTAGCGCCACAACTTGCAAGGGATTCACCATTGAAAGTCGCGGCCGTGATGGCTGGAGTAGTTCCCGAGAAGGTCACCAAGATGCCTAACTCAAGCGTTGTGCCAGCACTTTGGACTCCATTGTAGTTTTTGTTGGTGAGCGTGATGGAGGTGCCAGAGGTGGGTGCCACGTTCGCGGTCCACGCCTTCGGTGCAGAGAAGAAGGAAGGAAGAAAGTGAATTTTTAGCATATAAACCTATTATTTTGCTGACTCATGAAATTGACTGTTGTGTTAGTGGTTGTCATCCCTTTTATAACCACGGTCTACCGCCAGCATTCCCCATACTTCCTGATATCTCTCTTGTGTACATTGTCTATATCACGTCTATTCCAGAATTCGGAAATGGTTACAAATATCAATGCATTAATTAAATCCCATTATCTAAAGAAAGAATATATTCACAGTTATCTCACTTTTAAACAAATGATAATTTGCAAATTTCCTACTGACCTGGAAATTGTCCACAGATGATGATAACTGAAGGTCGATATTCCATGACCCAACATCACTGGGGATAGTCACGTACAATGTTCCATCATAGTTACCGTCCCAACTGTTGGCTTTGGCAAATCTGAAGCAGCTGCCACTTCCTCCACTTGTGTTCGGTGTGGTGGGTGCGGGAGTGGGTGCTGGCGTGGGAGCTGAGGTGGGTGCAGGGGTAGGTGCTGGAGTGGGGGCTGCTGTTGTTGGTGCAGCTGTCACTCCACCACAATCAGTAAGGTAGCGAAGAGCAGCTACAGCAGATTGGAAGCCTGCATTGTAGTCTGTGGCAACTTCATTCTTGATATAGTCGTCACGTTTGTCCTCGTACCAGTCGTTGGCATCAGGGCCTCCCACCAAGGCTCCATACAGCACGTGAGGGTTAGGATCCGGTGAATGGAAGTCTGTCCAGTCACAGGTTGCTGGAGCAGGTTTACAAGAGCTGCTGGCGTGATGTGGCCGCAGCGGAGGGTTCACACCAAAACCTACCACGTAACTTCGTCCAGTGTCGCCTAACATGTAGTGGATCTGTTGCTTGCCAAACTCTCGATATTTCTCAGGGTTGATGCCCAAGTCTGCAGCTCTTAGGCAGATAAAGGCTGCATTAGCTGCATATCGGAGGGAGCCCCACTGACTCAAGTACAGCAATCCTTTGGGTGTTCTTTGCCTTTTGTCTACGATGTCGTTGCAGAAGCTGGTCACGTGATTCACATATGTGGCTTTATCCGCTTCATCAGCAAGTTGTGCCAGTAATACCTGCACTCCAGGAGTCTTATCAGCCCAGGAAAATTCCCAAGGACTTGTTGAAAGTTGCTGGTAATGATTCTTGGCTGCCGTTAAATAGGACGTCTCACCTGTGGCACGGTAAAGCCAGGCAGCAGCCCATGCTAATTCATCGTAGTAGCCGTAGCTGGCATAGAATTCAGAAACGCCAGGGATCGTAGCATCGTAGTCTCCTCTGAAATTATCGGCAAAGTCGTAAAGCTCCCGAGAGTGTTGAAGACATTCGGCAGAATATGCAGGGTTGGAATCTTGGAAGAGAATGGAGGCGGCAGCCAGTGCAGCAGAAGTCTCGGCCACCAGGTCAGAACCGGGATTGGCCTCAGTGATCTTGTAGGCTGGTCTGTCCATAGTCATATCCTCCGGTCGGCCCCAAAAAGAATGGTCAAGCTGACCATTGCCTACTTGGCCGTACAACACTGTAGGACTCACGTGTGCCTTAAGGAAATAGTCTGTAGCCCACTTGACAGCCTCCTTCATGTACGACATTTCCCCTGAAATCAATTGGTTTGATTATTCACTAAACTTGCTTGGAACATGCAAAATATTTCTAGATATTCACGCAAAATACTGTTTTTTTGAAAATACAATGCTCGGTGAATTACCTGCTTGTATATAGGCAGTGCCATAGTCGATGGCTCCCCATGCTAACACTGTTGTCGTACTTGACATTGGATATCCAAATTTGCCATAATCGCCAGCTGTTTACAAATAAATCACATATACATTAATGGTATAGAAATATTCATTTTCAAATTCTGTGGACTTGCTTGTAATGGAAATTAAAAGCACTATAACAATAGTGTGAACATTTGTTTTGAGATGATACACACTAACCATCGTAATATCCTCCTGTTAGGTCAAGCTGAACGTTGGTCACACTGTCCTTGGCGTCGCCCAGTGCAGAGTCCTTGCGCCAGGTGACACGCTGTGAATCTGGCAGATCTCCAGATCGCTGAGCTTCGTAAAACAGCAGGGACTTGTGAAGAACTTCATCGTAGTCATAGCTTGTCCCAGGAGCAACGCACCCAGAACCTGGTGCTTGGGTACTAGGTTCTTCTGTGAGAAATATTTCATTTAAGAAATACATGGTCCGTTATAATAGACTAAGATTTTAATTTGGTGGGACATAGGAAACCTAAAACCTCTGTTGGCATGCTTATATACTTTGATTAGAAAATCTCATATCTTCCTTCATATGGCCGAATCATATGCATGTAGTTTGCTTTCTTAAAGTCAGTTTTGATTTCTTATTTATATAAACATAATTTCTAGTTACTTTTAAATGCTTTCCCCCCCAATCCTTTGCCCGTTGTTGTCGTGGGGGGGGGGGGGTTAGGAGTCGGAGACTGAGACCCAATGTTGGGGAACTCCTCAACCTTGGGACTCAGCCATCGACTGAACTAATTTTGCATGGTCTTTTTTCCACCCATGCTTTTCGTTTCAGTCCCTTCACCAATCCCTTCTACTATCCACCTCCTGAGGTGTGAGAGCCGTACTGAAAGGATGAAAGGCTGACTTTGTGCCAGTCCTGAACGGCCTGAGGGAGCCATGTGCACGGTATTCCCCTGCCTTACCTGGCCCTTACCCCTCAAGGGGACCCTGAGGGGTGGACTGTTTTTTTCTCCCCAACATACTCCAGGCTTATCATGGCCAATAATGAAGACGTAATCCCACTTTTAGGGGCAATGAGGCTTGCCCCTTCATCAAATAGCCCCAATCCCGGCTCTCCTTTGACCACGGCCCCGAACACTGCAACAACTACCCCCTCCTCAATGCCTACTAGTACAGTATCCACCGTAATCAACAAGCAATCCCCAGGAGACATTTCTACTCTCCCAACATGCTCAACTTCAACACCTTTACTCACACAACCTTCTTCATCAACCACCCGATCTCCCCTTATTACTACCTTACAACCTTATTGCCCACCTCCCCATAACACTACCTCCCTCAACACTATTCCCACCTCCACACGCCCCCGCACTTCTACTACCGCCCCCCTCTACAAGAATCCTAAATACTCTATCTTGCCCAGAAAAATGGGACCGATTTTTCGTGATCCCTCCCACAGCTCCCTACTCTAAAAACACCCTCCTCTTCCAGCAATGTCTCCAAAAACAAGTAGGCAAAATCTCTTAAAACTAAGCTATAGCATTAACAAAACTAACTGATCTATGTGGTAATCCCAGCCCTACAGAACCTCATCCAACCCTCAATACTTGCACCGGAACTGTCTCTATCTCCCCAACAGATTGCCCAATCTATGACAAAGAATGGTCAGATTGTGGAGAGGACTTACTCGCTTGTCTCACAGACTATGATGCAACATATGTACAATGCTACTCCATTCCTCCCAGAGGAAATCGTAAGAAATCCATTAACATTGCCAAAATTACTTTCCATAGACATGACCTTCCCTTTAATGTTTACATTGGTGGGGAATCCCTACCTGTCCAACCATACCTACCTCCTCGTCAGTGCCAAAACTGTTGGCGTTTGGGACACCCAGCCAAACACTGCCAATCCACAGCCAGATGCCCGCTATGTGCCCAACCTGGCCTTACTCGATCAAACTGCTCTGCACAATCACGCACATGTGCAAACTGTGGCGGCCCCCATAATGTATTTTATAAAGGCTGCCCCACCTACAAATTTGAGTTTGAGGTAGCAACTCTCAAATTCAGACTTGGACTCACTCTACGTGAAGCCAGACAGAAAGCACGTCGACGAGGTTTTTCTCTTACCCCCTACTCCAGTTATGTCGCTCACTTTGCCACTCCCCCTACCTTCCAAGCTCCTATACCCTCTCCTAAACCTAACCCCCTTCCATCTAACTTCCCCTCTCCTACCTCCTACCTTCCCCAGTCAAGTTCTTTTGCCATCCTAAACCCAGACACTCCAATCTCTACCCAGCCCACCCTAAATCCAGACACTCCAATCTCTACTACAGCCCCAACACCTTCCCCTCTCCCTCCCCGCACTACCCGCAGCAGACAGAATAAACGTTCCACCCCCTCTTCCCCTACCCCACAATCACCTCCACCTTCCTTTGCCCCTATTCTTCAGGCATCAGAATCCTCTTCCCCCCTCTCACAAGAAAACCTTTATCTCGCAAAACTCCCCAACCAACTCCATTACAGAAACTCTTGAAGATATCCAGAACTACATAATCGAGTCCCAAACTGATACTCATCCAACTCCCGCTCCCTCCACACTCAAAGTGACTGCCGATATCCATCCTCCTCCTACTCATATTCTCCCTACACCCAATCCTCCTACCCCATCCCAACAACCCCCCCCCCCCCCGACTCCAGCCCCACCTATATCAACCCTCCCACCATCCCCTCTATCCCTTCCACTCCCTCCTGGATACACACGTGAATCCCTCATGTCACAAGTACCCTCTTCCCCAGACCCTCTACCTCCCGACACCCCTACTAATACAACACCACCTCCCCAACCTCATTCTTAATCCCACCCTCTAGCACCTTCCCCTTTAAATTCTCCAACACGTACTACAATCGTTATCGCTAAATCAACGAAAGTATAACTATCCTTCATTGGAACATTTGCGGTTTCCGCTCTCACAGACAGACCTCCGTCATATCCTCTCCTCTTATAACCCATCCATTATATGCCTCCAAGAAACTTTTCTTACACATTCTCCAATACCAATCCCCAATTACCATTTTGTTTCTTTCCCACACTCCCTTTATGTCTCGTCCATACTTATCAACCAGAAAACACCTTATGTCATACCTCCCTTTCAAACCACTGTCCCTTGTACAGTTATTCGTATCTTTCTTCGCCGCTGGATCACAGTGATTTCAGTCTACTTCTCCCCTTCCCACCCCATTAACTTCGTCGCTTTTGAAAACCTAATTTCCAAACTTCAATCACCTTTCCTCATAGTAGGTGATTTTAACTGCCGCCACACTCTTTGGGGTGATTCTATCACCAACACCCATGGCCGAGCTCTAGAGCGCTTCCTCTCCACAGCTGATCTTATTATTCTAAATGCAGATCGCCCCACACACTTTGATACACGCACGCTGACTTTTTCATGCATTGACCTCTCTCTATGCTCCCCTTCTGTTCATTTAGATTTCCACTGGTCAGTTCTAGACTACTTTCCCTATAGTGACCACTTTCCAGTTCTCCTTTCTCCAACTTCATATGTACCACTTCCTACCTCCCCACGCTGGTGCTTTGATAGAGCTGACTGGCATACTTTCACTTCACTCTCTACTATTCATACCCCTCCATCCTCCCTCTCATCCGTATCAGAAATTATACAATTTTTCATATCTACAGTCCTAAGAGCTGCCCATACAGCTATCACTCGAACCTCAAGACCCTATACCTCCAAATGTGTTCCACGGTGGAATTCTGATTGCACTAAAGCACTCCGTGTAAAACGTGCAGCCTGGAACAGTTACCGCTACAAACGAGATACCCCTATCAGCTCTTATCTCCCTTAAAAGAGCATCTGCCTGTCTTCGTCGTACAATCCGGAATAGTAAAACAAATAGCTGGCGAAATTATGTTTCCTCAATTACATCCTCTACATCTATCTCAAATGTTTGGCGCCGGATCCATAACTATTAGGCAAACATCCCCTCCATCCAGCCCCCGTCCTCCATATTCGAGATACCCTCATCTCTGATCCTCCCGAAGTCGCTAATGAACTGGATGATTATTTCAGCCAGGTCAGTAGTGGCTCTCACCTTTCTCCACACTTCTCTTCTATTAAAACCATCAGGGAACGTACCCCCATTATCTTCACCCTATCCTCTGCTGAGTCCTATAATGCTCCCTTTTCTTCCTCTGAACTCAGTGCTGCCCTAAAATCGTGCCGCAACACTCATGAAGGCCCTGACGGTATTCACTACCGTATGCTCCCACAACTCCCATTGTCCTCCTTATCCTTCCTATTAACAACTTACAACCACATATGGACATCAGGAAATTTTCCTTCTCATTGGCGAGAAGCTCTTATTCTCCCCTTCCTGAAACCCAATAAATCGGGTACCCCCCCTCAAGACTATCGCCCCATCGCACTAACTAGCTGCTTATGCAAACTACTAGAGCGAATGGTTAACTTCCGCTTAATGTGGTATCTTGAATCCCACAATCTTATCTCTCCTTCCCAGTTTGGTTTTCGCCGTGCCCGAAGCACAACTGACCCCCTTGCTCATTTTGAGACATATATTACATCCGCATTTGCACGCCATGAATCCGTACTAGCTATGTTTTTTTTACCTAGAAAAAGCATATGATACGACATGGAGGTACCATATTCTCCAACAATTGTCCTCTCTAGGCATACGTGGAAACATGGGTGTCTTCATAAAGTCTTTCCTCTCCCAACGCACTTTCCAGGTCAAAATTGCCTCTGCAACATCATCTTTCTTTCCTCAAATTGAAGGCGTCCCACAAGGCAGTGTGCTTAGTACCACCTTATTCCTTCTTGCTGTAAATGACATTGCCTCAGTTCTACCACCAGGAGCCCGGTCATCACTATATGTTGAAGATTTAACCATCTATGCCTCTGGCACATCCATACCAAATCTCTACCAATTTCTTCAATCTGCAATATCATCAGTATCCTCCTGGGCCACAAACCATGGCTTCTGCTTTTCTACCTCCAAATCTTTCTCCATCCTTTTCTCTCGCACACGTATAGGTCCTCTACCTTCACTCTTCTTATATGACACTCCACTCCAACACCGTTCCTCTGGTAAATTCCTAGGCGTCATTTTTGACTCCAAACTATCCTGGTGAGACCATATTCTTTATATCAAAGAAAAAGCTCGCCGCCGTCTCCGAATTTTACAAACCCTATCCCATTTATCCTGGGGCTCAGATCGAAAAACTCTCCTTCATCTTCATGTCACCTTGACCCTCTCCACTCTTGATTATGGATGCCTCAACTTCTCTCCTTGCTCATCTTGATACAATCCATCACTGTGGTCTTCGCTTAGCCCTAGGTGCCTTCCGCTCCTCTCCAGTTGAGAGCCTGTACACTGAATCAGGCATACCATCTCTCTCTCGACGCCGTGCCCCTCTCTCTCTCCTATGTTATGCTCGATTCCACCAACTTCCCCTCACTAAACTAACTATCCCACGATCCCTACTTCCTACCTTTGCTTCTTCTCCACTTTTACCTACTCCTTTCTCCACTCGCATGGATACCCTCCTCTCCCATTCCCCTTTCCCCCCTCTCCGACCCCTCCCATTCTCTGTTCATTCAGTCCCTCCATGGCTTTTACCTTGCCCCCATATTTGCTCCTCTGTCTTCCCTGACCCACCAAAATCTAATATTCCTCCTACTGTCCTTCTCACCCATTTCCTTGACCATGCCTCCACTCATTCCTCCAGTATTCACGTCTACACTGACGGCTCCAAAACCACCTCCGGTGCTGGTTTTGCAGTAATCTTCCCAACTCGTACTTTCAAATACCCCCTCCCTCCTGAATCCAGTGTCCTTACTACAGAACTGTCCACACGTCATAAAACAATCAAATTTTGCTGGGTACCCAGCCATGTTGGAATCCCCGGCAATGAACAGGCAGATACTCTAGCACGCTACGCTGCTAGGTCCACATCAAACCAACCACGTTTCTCACATATCCCAGCCACGGATTATTACCCACACTTTAAGACCTTCTTGCATAATCGATGCCAATCTTTTTGGTCAAGTCTCCACACTAATAAATTACATACTGTAAAACCGTCAATCTCCTCCTGGTCAGCTCCATTCCATTGGAACAGACGTTGGGAGACGGCTCTTGCCCGCTTACGCATTGGCCACACCCGTCTAACACACTCCTATCTGATGTCACAATCCGATCCACCCTTATGTAATGTTCCTCTTTCAGTCCCACACATTCTATTGTCATGCCCACGTTTTAAAGCAGCCCGTAACTCTACTTTCCCCCACCTATCCTCCCTATATAGACATCCCAACCTATCAGACATCCTTACAGAATCTCACACTTTCTGCTTTGACAACCTG
>NC_061850.1:28438447-28446737 GCF_019202785.1 Penaeus chinensis | reverse complement strand
TTGTCATTATTATCGTCATCATCCTCATCATCATCGTCATCGTCAACATCGTCATCATCATTATCATCGACATCATCTTCGTCATCGTCATTATCATCGTCAGCATCATCATCGTCATCATTATATATTTTTCATATATATATATATATTTTTCTTTTCTTTACTGGAGACTCTAGAGATATGCATAAAGAGTGAATCATTTAGCTTATTATTTTTGTTCTGTATCTAATCTAAGGGACAAAAAGAATAATAATAATAATAACATTAACCCGTAGATCACGAGCGGCAACCATTGACACCAATTAATGGGGATCCGGGCCAGTGTCAATGCCGTCACGTATGAGAGTATATTAGTGCCATTATATTGGTGAATATATACCGTATAAAAAGTTATTCTAAATATATTGGATCTTAAGCTCTAATTCTAAATCATGTATTTTTTCGTCCAATTATTTTATCATTCCTAGAAGTCGCTGTATATCTTAGGGTGTCCAAAATCTGAATGAAATACGCACGTGAATAATAAGTAATTGTATCTCCTTTGTTAAAAAAAATGAATGCAAACGAATATGAATAAATAGGTAAAGAAAATTAGTTCAGAGTGAATGAAAGTCTGTGACAGAGTCGAGGGTAAATTATAAATATTCCTAGATGTTGATTTAGTGCATTAATCAGGTACTCATACACGGGAATCAGTAAGAATTCCTACCGTTTGTTTACATCTTGGAATAGAGAGAAACCTGTTCTTTTAATGCATTCAGGTAAATAACATTGTTTGGAAAGACTGGTGTAAGTATATAGCATTTGTTTTTCAGAGCATTGATCACCTATTCATACACAGAAATCGGTGAGAAATTATACTATTTGTTTACATCTTGGAATAGACACAAACTAATTTCCTTAAGGATTCAGGTAAATAATATAGTTAGGAAAGACTGATCTAAATCGTACACCTATTACAATTGTTATTTAAGTGTATTGATCACCTTTTCATACACAGGATTCGATGAGAAGTCCTAGCAGTTGGACAAAAGCTAATAGACACAAAGCTGTTTTCTTAATGCTTTAGGGAAGTCTAAAGTAAATCATATATGGATACCAGTTGTCTGCGCCTTGGAATAATGCACAAATCTGTTGTCTTAACGCACTCATCACCTTAGTAAATGAATCCCCTTATCATACACAAGGATCGATAAGAAATCCTACCGTCTTGGAATAGAAGTTAATAGAGAGAACCTACTTGCTTAATGCCCTCAGCCCCTTGGAAGGAGACGGAGGTTCTTGAGCTCAGGTGGTGTGACTGACCGTTTTGCCCGCAGGTGGTTCCGGTTGGGCCGTCAGGGTGCTGGAGCGTCTCAGGTGGTGCAGGGGAGCTGGGCCCTCGTGGCAGATCCAGGTGGCGGAGAGGTGGTTCAGGTACTGTTGCAGGGGGTTGCAGGGATGGGTGGGTGGGGGGGAAGGGGAGGTTATAGGGTGTTTTGGTGGGGCGAGAGGGTAGGGAAGGGGGTGTGGAGGATGAGGAAGGTTAGGGGGGATGGGGAAGTTGCACTGCACTGGGAGTGAGGGAGGAGAGGTGGTTGCAGGATGTTGCAGGATTGGGGGGGGACTATGCTGCGTTTGTGAGGCGAGAGGGGAGGGAAGGGGGGGGGGGGCTGCAGAGGATGCTGCAGGTTGGAGTGGGGAGGGAGAACTGGATTGTGTGGGAATTTGAGTTTAGTTTGCAGTGCAGGCTACAGTGGCGGAAAAGTGGTTTAGTTATTGGAGGAAGAGGAAGATGCAGGTTCAGGGGATGGGGGTGGGGGTGGGGGGGTGCGCTGCGCTGTACTAGGGTGGGGCGAAAGAGAGCAGCTGTTGTACTGAGGGACTTTTGGGTATAATTTTAGCTGCAGGTCACCGTGGAGCAGAGGCGGGTTCATGCACTGATGGCGTTTGCACAGGTTGGAGGAGGAGGAGGGCGGTTCACTGAACTTTGAGGGTGGGGCGAGGTGGGAAGGGGGGGGGGCTGTGGCTTCAAGAACTATAGATCTATGGAACTATAGGATTTTGGGTTTAGTTTGCATTGCGGGTGGAAGGAAGCGGTACTGCTGAAGGGCGTTGCAGGTTTAGGGGCATTGCACTCGACCGAGGTGGGGCGACGGGGATGCTTAGGAAGCTCCTGTAGTGTTATACTAGTTTTCGTAGTTCTGATGATAAATTTTCCCTATTGTTATATATATTTATTCTTGCATGCATACATTTGTAATTTCGCATGTTGTTATATCTGCTTGCGATGTTTCTCTCTCTCTGTTCTCGTCACTTTTATTCGCGTACTTAAGACTCCCCCCCTCCCTATCGTAGTTTGTGCAGCGCGATCCCCGCCCCGGACGCAGCCTCAGCAGAAAGCGTCGTCGGCGAGGCCCTGGAGACGTACCCTCTTCGGGCGCGGTGGTGGGGCAGCCTCGCCGTCGCCGTCGCCTGGCTCTCGCTGCTCCCCGCCCACGCCTCTCGCAGGAGGCAGGAGGCGAGGCGGCGGGTGCGGCGTGCCCTCAACGCCTTACTAGGGGAGAGGGTAAGGGATGTGGGCGAGGGCGAGGGCGGCGCAGGAGGGAAACACGAGGCAGGGAAGAGAAGCGAGGAGTCTGGGCGGAGGTTGAGACGCCGTAACATCACCAGGATCTTCGACGTCGCGACTCCTTCAGCGGCAGGCACGGGGCTCGAGGAGGCTGTCGAGGGCGTCCGGAGGGCTGTCCACCCGGAGGGAATGAGGCTGAAATCCATCCTGAAGAGGGTTACTCTGCAGCAGCTTCTCAAGGTACAGCGTATAGATATTTACTGGGACTTGTATATATGTTTCTTTCGCGCTCTCTCTCTCTCTCTCTCTCTCTCTCTCTCTCTCTCTCTCTCTCTCTCTCTCTCTCTCTCTCTCTCTCTCTCTCTCTCTCTCTCTCTCTCTCTCTCTCTCTCTCTCTCTCTCTGCTGTGTGGTGCAGCGGTAGCGTTCTCGTCTAGCAATCTTGCTGACCTGCGTTCGAATCCCTCGCCGCCAGTGGATGGCAACCCCGGCTATTCCTTGCACACAGGGGATAGTTTAGAAGCAAAATGAAACAGACAGTATGACACACCAAGAATATCCATTGTAATAAATGGAATCAAAACTAAACTTTTAAACTTTTTAAACTCTCTCCATTTCTCCCTTCCTCTCCCTCCCCCCCACCCGCTCCCTCTCTCTCTCTCTCTCCCTCTCCCTCTCCCTCTCTTCTCTCTCCTCTCTCTCCTCTCTCTCCTCTCTCTCTTCTCTCTCTCCTCTCTCTCCTCTCTCTCTCCTCTCTCTCCTCTCTCTCCTCTCTCTCCCCTCTCTCCCCTCTCTTCCCTCTCTCTCTCTCTCTCCCTCTCCCTCTCCCTCTCCCTCTCCCTCTCCCTCTCCCTCCCTCCCTCCCTCCCTCCCTCCCTCCCTCCCTCCCTCCCTCCCTCCCTCCCTCCCTCCCTCCCTCCCTCTCTCTCTCTTTATCTCTCTCTCTAAATATATATATGTATATATACATACACACACACGTGTGTGTGTAAGTGTGTGTGTGTGTGTGTGTGTGTGTGTGTGTGTGTGTGTGTGTATGTCTCACTCTTTGTCAGTTTACTTACTTATTTAACTTATTTTCAACCAGATCTGTGACTTGGTAGAGGCAGCAGGAGCCTCTCCCTCGCCCGACGTGAGCCGCGAGAAGATGGTGAGTCGTTGAGCCTTATTCATTCATTCATTCATTCATTCATTCATTTATTGTTCTCTACCCCTTCTCTATGAGTATTCACACAATATACCTGTATGTGTGTAAGCCAAAAGTAAAATGTTCTTTGTTTTTCGTTAATAAATGTCCTCGTTCAGAATTCGTGTTGAATATCCATTGCATTTTTAAAATTATTTGATTGAAATATTGGATCGAATAAGCGTTGATGTTGGCAATCAAGTTTTCCTAGTAGTGACGTCATCACATTTATGACTCAGTTGCAGAGTTGTTTACATTGTATTTTTTTTTTAATCAATTGCACATGTCATGTTCTTGTATCACTCACTATTTTATTTATTTCGTTCATCTCTTTGACTGCTTTTATTTCGATATTTTTCGTTTTCATCCTCATTATTTTTTTATATTCACTTCATCTTCGTCACCATCGTTATGATTAATCCTGACTTCATCATCATTAGAATCATCATCATCATCGTCACCATCATTATTACCATCAACATCAACACCACCACCATCACCAACACCACCATCTTCACCCTCATCATCTTCTCCACCACCATCACCATCACAAATACCACCATCTTCACCCTCACCATCTTCTCCACCACCATCACCATCACAAATACCACCATCTTCACCCTCACCATCACCAACACCATCATCTCTTCCACCACCATCACCATCACAAATACCATCTTCACCCTCACCCTCACCAACACCACCATCTTCTCCACCACCATCACCAACACCACCATCTCTTCCACCACCATCCCCAACACCACCATCTTCTCCACCACCATCACCATCACAAATACCACTATCTTCACCCTTACCATCACCAACACCATCTTCTCAACCACCATCACCATCACCAACACCACCATCTTCTGCACCACTATCACCATCACCAACACCACCATCTTCTCCACCACCATCACCAACACCACCATCTTCTCCACCACCATCACCACCATCTTCTCCACCACCATCACCACCATCTTCTCCACCACCATCACCAACACCAACACCACCATCTTCTCCACCATCACCAACACCACTATCTCCAACACCACCATCACCAACACCACCATCTTCTCCACCACCATCACCATCACCAACACCACCATCTTCACCACCATCACGACTCATCACCTCATTTCTTTCAGAGCAAAATGAGTCGTCGGCTGCGAAAACTGACCAAGAAAATCGCGAGGGGTCCAGATGCCCTTTCAGCTTCAGCTTCAATGTCAACTCCATCTGTAACATCAACTTCTGATTCCGATCCAGTTCCAACATCCTCTGTAAATTCAGCTTTAATTTCAACTTCAGCATCAACTCCAAATGTAGCGTCAACTGCTGAGACAGATTCAGTTCCAACTTCCTCTACGACTCCAGTTTCAGAATCAATTTCAGCTTCATATTCGACTCCAACTTCAGCTTCAATTTCAACTTCAGCATCAACTCCAACTATAGCTTCAACTGGAGAGACAGATTCAGTTCCAACATCGCTTACAACTTCATCTGCAACTTCATCTACACGAAACACAAGCGCACCTGAAGTTACCAATCAAGACAGGCCTGGCGAGTGTCCAGAGAAAGGTAAATTCATTTTTTTTTTCATACGAGTTTGATTAGATTGATGTGTGTTATTTGTATTTTTTTTTTTTCATTATTCTTGTACCTACAGGATTTATTTTTCTTCTCTCTTTTTTATAATTCTGTTTTATGTCCCTCTTCTCCAATTAGTATACTTAGGAAATGCAGATATAATGTAACTTAATGTAACTAACGATAAATTAATGACAGGAAGGAGGCAGTCAAAGATAATAACAAATCCATTTTCATAAAAGGTCATAATCATCAAAACATCACGAACAATAAATAAAGAACAAAAACATATATAAAATAAGATAAGAAAGTACCCGGATTTTATTTATTTATTTCTTTTTTCTTTATTTTTCTTTATTTGTTTGGTGTAGAATTTCGTAAGCTCGTAACTCTCCGGCGCGTCTTTCAGATCACGAGGAACCGACAAGTGAGCAGAGCGAAGCGTACCTGAGTGACGCCGAGGTGGAGTATATCATGGGGACGCCGTGGGGAGACGAGACCAAAGAGCTCCAGGTATCGGCAGCGGTTCGGGGGACTCCGGAAGACTGTAGGGCGTTGCTTGTGTCTGGGGATCTGCTTGCTGTGACGGAGGACGAAGAGGAAAGGCAGGAGAAGGAAGAGAAAAGGGAGAAGGAGGAAGAAGAGGAAAAGGAGAAGGAAGAGGAAGAGGAGGAGGTTTTTCGATCCTGCGATTCACAGGGTATTGGGTTTAGGTTGTGGGTGGAGGAGGTGGAGATGGAAAAAGAGGTTATGGAGGTGGAGATGGAGGAAGAGGTTTTGGAGGAGGTGGTGGTGAAGGAGGAGGAGGAAGAGGTGGTGGAGGAAGAGGTTTTGGAGGAGGTGGTGGTGAAGGAGGAGCAGGAGGTGGTGGAGGAAGAGGTTTTGGAGGAGGTGGAGGAAGAGGTTTTGGAGGAGGTGGAGGAAGAGGTTTTGGAGGAGGTTGTGGTGAAGGAGGAGGAGGAGGAGGTGGTGGAGGAAGAGTTTTTGGAGATGGGGGGAATGGGAGAGATGGAGAAAGCGATGGGGCAGGTGGTGAAGGAGGAGGGGGCATATGAGACTAAAGTTAAGCGACAGGATGACTATAAGGGTGAAATCACGTGTGAGAATGAATGCGATCCCATCCAGAACGACACACACTTCCAGTTCACGAATAAAAACAGCAGAAACGTTAAGAATCTCGCCAGCATCACCTGTGACTTCACCCTAGACATAAGTGGACTGAGCCCCTTCAGCGACTCCGCTCAACAGACAGACGGGGATGATCCGATATCCCTTTCAGACCAACACTTCAAGCAGGATATAGCAATATTAACACAAACGATAAAGAGCAGAGGGTGTGACGGAGGCAATGCTGGCTCTGCTTTGCCACCGTCCAGGAAATTGCTCTACATGCGGACTGGAAGACTCAAACGAACTGGAGAACCGAAATCCTGAAGGTGTTTGCAAGGACGTCGCACCTTCTGAAGAGAGGCCCGTGGTAGCTGTGATGAAACCTCTACCTCCGAATGATAACGGGGCTCAGAGGTACATCATAGAGCACATCATTCAGCAGACGTCGCCGTGTAAGGGTGGCCACAATTTCATCTCCCTCAGTAGCCTCGTGGGTAATGAGACCAATAACGATGCCGGGGGCCAAAGAACCGTGTGGAACTATGAAGACGAGATGCTGTACCAACGGAACGAGGTAGAAGGGGGTTTCCGTACATTAGGACTAGACCAGACGCGAGAAAAGGCAGAAATCGGGACGCAGACTTCAGTTGTATGCATAAACAGCAGCGAAGAAGCACTTGGTGAAGGACTGGCGTTGTCAGTTTCGTCTCCCCTTTCTCAGAGTGTCAGCATCATCTCGGACACAGCAGCTAGTGATGGTATTGCATGGACTGGAAACGCTGCAAAAAGGGAGGGTAGTCAACAAGGTGATGGCAAACCTGAGGGAGAAAATATATCACAGGAGCATTACTTCACCCCTCAGGCTAATCTGGACACCTTCAGGGACCCCGTGGATATCGCTGACGACTCCTACATCATGCCGAGTTTAGCGTCCTCGCTGATCCCCTTGCCCGGGAGACAGATGCCCCTCCTAAACCTCACCCCCCCTCTGACGCCCTCCTTCCCGTGGACGCCCAAAACAAAGCCTTCAGACGCTGATTCCAGACCAGGAACAGAAGGGTCGAGTCGCTGTCTTCCCTCCTCAGACCTTCAATCGGCTGAAGGGATAGATGAGGAAGTACCTAATACCCCTCACACTCACAATGAGGAGGGATGGACATGTCGTAAGGTAACAGGGACAGGGAATACGATCTGTGTTCGCCTGGATGCTAGAGGAGGAGAAAGCACCATGGATTCCATCTTCTGGTCTGTCTGTTGGAACAAGACGGGCGTGTGACTGAGACGTTGTTCACTGTCCCGGTGCCAAGGTTTCTGAAATATACAGGAACCCAGACATCAGGCGAAGGACATTTTAGCAAAGCCTTGGATAAACTTCAACAACAATCATATAGGAAGATAGGCAACACCATAAAAGAAAGGAATTATTTTGGTCAGAAAAATCCCCTAAATTTAGGTTTTAGTGGAGAGGAATCACCAAGCGAGCTTAACAGTCCCCGAATCAGCGAGTACCTGAGTGACATGGGGCCAGACACTCAAGACGTATTCTTAAAACCGAACACCTACCTGATCAAGAGAAACCAGCACGACACACCGAAGCACCTCCACGAAGACGCGCCAGCAGGACCCGGGCAGCACAGAAAGACGCAGCAGAACGACTCAGCACTTGAAGGAAGCCCACCGAAGGATCCGGCTGAGGAGAGGGAGATGGACCTACTCGCATCCTACGTCCTCCTTGGTTCCCCCAAAGTCCACGACGCCTCTAGTATCCTGGAGATGATCGAGGAGATCTCGCCCCTGCCCAAAGACCTCGCCTCGAATGAATCAAAAAGAAAGGTGAGGACAGTCGTCGAATTC
>NC_061850.1:28430947-28433447 GCF_019202785.1 Penaeus chinensis | reverse complement strand
ATCCTGTAACCTAAACGTATTCTGGCAATAACCACGTCACGTTGTCTGGTTTGACTTCGGTGACACCCACAGGAAGGCTAGCTATCTCTGTACCGATCGTAGTGCCTTATGGTACAGCTTTCAGGCCTTTGAGTGTTCGTCAGATCTACTAGTTCTTCCTTATGAGAACTTTTCAATATAGGTGCAACCCTAGCAAGAGGCACCCCAAGATCTATGTTCACAGTATCTTCGCTGCAGGCTTCCTTCGCCAATTTGTCTACGTGGTCGTGCTTACGTATGTCAACATGAAATGGTATCCATACAAATTAAATGTTGAAATAGCGCTCTATTGCATAAGTTACATTACGCTTAATGCAACTCACAATTTTATCATCGCCACCCGCTTTGAAAGAATTTAGTGTCCAAAGAGTACTCTGAGAGTCACAGAAAACTACTCCAGAGCCCCGAGACATTAAGAATTCCGTTGCAAGGAGTATACCTGCCAGCTCCGTTTGTGTAGTGCTGGCCCAATTTTGCACTCTCATATTAACTTGATGTAGTAAGCCATTTTTGTATACAAGCACAACCAGCTTTGTATCCAGACTGTACGGATCCGTCAACGTAACACTCGTATACATCATCGCCCATAGACTCTGTGTGTTCCTTTACCGCTGCTAACGCAATTTGTTTTAACACGTAGTTATGTACACTGTTTATTTTTTCTGTGGTAGACATGTAAGTTGTACGATCAATGTTGAATTTTCCCATGGTGGAATGGATCGACCCTCTGGTATTTTACTAATTGGGACACTGAGCTTTGTAATGTTCATGGAGATTTTGTGTATTAGAGGGCGCGCGTGTGAGTGATTAGTCATGTCTGCTTGCGTGATTTTATGTTGCAGTTGTTTTTTGAAATCTGAGAGATACAGTGCTTTGACCCCAAATATGTTGGAAACAGATATTATTCTATGAGAAATAGATGGTAGGTTTAATTCTGACCTCATTTCCACTATCCTTGCTGTTCTCGGGGCGCCGACGATAATACTCATGGCTTCATTTTGCACTACCTCTAAGCAATATATTTCAGATTCCTTATACTGCAACAAGTGTAGTGCATGGTAGTCTACAACTGACCTTATAAAAGCCAAGTAAAACAGTCTAACGAGCTTAACATTGATGCCATGTTCTCTTCCGACAAGAACTTTCAACGGTTTCAATTTCTCCCAGCGTCTCCTCAAGGAAAGGATCAGTTCTGCATCATTTACGTTCCCCCCGAAATATTTATGCTTATGGCACATGTCAAGCTCCTAGTCACCAATGTGAAAATTGGGTAGAGGCATGATACATGGGTTGAAAACCATTGTTTTCTCAGCGGAGATGACTAATCCACACTCATGAGCCTTTGTTGTGAGTTTGTCGAGAATTATTTACGTCCTCTCTTGTGATGATGCTCTGACACATATGTCATCAGCATAGCATGTAATGGATTCACCATCCCTTAGTGGGATATCTGCCACCAGCTTGTGCATAAGGACGTTAAACAGCATAGGGCTGAGAACTCCTCCATGTGGCGTCCCAAGTTCAAAAGATTGTGAAGTGGAACTCCTCACTCCCTTGAACAAGACACTTGCAGATCTGTTCGAAAGATGCATTCTAATCCGGCTCAATAATTTACCCCGGATGCCAAAGCTTACTAGTTGTTTTAGGATAACTTCTCTGTTTCCAATGTCAAAAGCTGACTTAAGGTCAAGAAAAACAGTGTGCTTCCCTGGATTAGAGCTTGAACAGTACTCTGCAAAGCAATGTTGTGTGCTACGTCCTGATAGAAATCCGTACATGATTTACCTTGTAACTTGTACCTGAGTCTGTTCAAAATTATTATTTCTGGAACTTTGTATACACATAAGGTTAGTGAAATTGTGCGGTATTTATCAGTATTTGATTTCGGTATAGGGATGATTAGACTGTGCGTGCAGGGCAGAATGCCTTGTGACAAACTTAACCTGTACAGGTGCAAAAGGGGATTACCAGGTATTTGAGCTATAAGGCGGAAGACACTGTAGGTAATTCCATCCTCACCTGGGGCGGACGCTTTTCCTTTGATTAGTGCATTGTTCAGTTCCCACTTCAGACTATCACAGTGCTTAGTTTAGATTAGTCCTTTATTTACCACCCTGGCTAACTGCACAGGCGTGGGCAAGCTGTGGCATATTTAATGCATGGTCATAACATTACATAGTGGTATTACATTTGAATTTTAGCCTATAACATTGTTATAAGTACTTTATCAGTTTAAGGAAAGGAACAATTGCACTGCCACGCCGGCATGTAGCTTGGGTGTGGAAAAGCATTAATACATTTGATATGTGATACTGCATTCCAAATTTAGGACACAACATAAGTATATCTTCTAGGACATAGTTCTCCGTCCCTCATGCTAGGCGGTCTGAAAGGCTGTAACACATGGCACTCTGCCTTCGTGAAGTTAGGTGTGTGCCGCCCGTAGAGTTTTCCCGGCGAT
>NC_061850.1:28420947-28423447 GCF_019202785.1 Penaeus chinensis | reverse complement strand
TGCATGGGTGAGGGAGGGGAGGGTGGGGAGGGGAGACGGGGAGCCTCTAGCAAGTCGCCGGACCACGAACTAAAGGGAGGAAGGGAGGGGGAGGGGGAAGTGAGGGAGAAGAGGAGAAGGAAAGTGGTAGGAGAGGGAGGGGAGGGGGTGGGAAAGAAAGAAAGGAAGGGGAGAGGGATGGGAATGAAAGAGGGAAGGGGAGGAAAAGGAAAGGAAGGAGGGAGGATATAGGGAAAGAAAGGGAGGGAAGGGGGATGAGAGGGGAAAGGGAGAAGAAGTAATTGCTCCCTGTCTGCGTTCCTTTGAAGTACCTGTCGGGCCCTGGGTGCCCCGAGGCACCGAGTTCGCGATCTGACAGACACCCGCTTCGTCAGTGAACCGCCAGGGACGCCTTCGTGTGTGTGGGAGAGGCTATGTGTAGTGCAGACTACACATAGCCTGCACTACCCCCCCTCCCCCCCATGATATCTCTCTCTGCTTAATATATCGTTTCTATCTAAGGAAACTCGGGGGATAAAAAAACGGACATGAATTTCATTATCACATGAGCTGAGAAGTCCAAACTCGTTCCTCCTTGAAAAAAAACATATATGTATATAAAAAAAAATAGTTATATTAATCGACACATTCCTTGACCACGTTCAGAAAATCCCTAAACCCAGGATGTCCTCCCGTCGCCTTGTCTTTCGGCTCACCTTCCCTCCCCATCTTCATCCTACTTCCGGAACGCATCCTTCCGGTATGTGCTAACCCTCCTCCCGTCCTCCCCTCCCCTCCCCTCCCCTGCCCTCACCTCTTCTCACCTCCCTTACACTCCCTGCTCCTCCCTTTTTCCATTGTGTGGTTCTCACGACGGCCCGCGGAAGATTTCTTGGTTGCTGGCTTTGCTTTTGTCATGTATGTACAAAATTAGACTTGCTTGTGGTACTTATAATGTATCTGTTTAAATGTGTTTGGTTCTCTAGTTCTATAAGCGTATACTAAAATAATGATATTAAAAAACATATACACATGTACACTGCCCCTCCACGTGTGTATATATGTGTCTGTGTCTGTGTGTGTTACAGTAGTATGTGTGCGTATGTGTGGTATCCCATTGGTAAATTCACACATACTTGATATCTGTCAGAGAAAAGGGAAGTAGCTTTGATTCCTACACACATTTTCCCTTCATGTTTACACTCGCGCAGCCAGCTTGATCATGCGCATCACGCGCGTCGCGGGAACAGCATCAACAACTACTTAACAGATTCCGATACTTTGTGCGAACCTCTTTCTGTTCATAGATACAAGGGTGTTTAAAACCAAGTTACATGTAGTTTGACTTAAGGAATGCCTCGTTTGTTTATGAGATGAAGTACGAGCGTAGAAGATTTAGAAGCAAGAGGCGTTTTTATTTTGAAGTGTGAAGTTTATATATTAGTAAGTGAAGTGAAGTACGAACTTTAAAAAAATAATGCGTATATATGCATAAAAGTGAAGTTCAGTATTCATTTCTATCATTTATTATTGATTTCGTGGCAAAGGGAAACACAAAGAAAATACGTAACAAAGTGTACAAAGGTATAAAGGTGTGAAAATTGTGTTTGTGTGTAAGATAGAAATATCAATTAAATATACACTCATACATAGATCTTACAAAAATAAATAGACAAGTAACTACTGAAAAGACATATAGTTATTGGAATATAAAGGCAAGTGTCCGTACACGTGTATGTATAAATGTCCATGTAGAGTGTGTATTAACATTCAGACCGGGTGGGCAGGCTAACCGCAACCGAGAAACATTAGCACATCTGCCTAACGTCTAATTTATGTGATAGGTTATCAATCACACCTTGTTAGGATGTGTCGCCAGTCTTCATTCGGTCTTCAGGACACGCTGTTTGGCTGTGTGTGTGTGTGTGTGTGTGTGTGTGTGTGTGTGTGTGTGTGTGTGTGTGTGTGTGTGTTTGTGTGCGTGTGTTTCTGTGTGTGTGTGTGTGTGTGTGTGTGTGTGTGTGTGTGTGTGTGTGTGTGTGTGTGTGTGTGTGTGTGTGTTTGTGTGCGTGTGTTTCTGTGTGTGTGTGTGTGTGTGTGTGTGTGTGTGTGTGTGTGTGTGTGTGTGTGTGTGTGGTTGGGGGGGTACAAATAAACATTCGTATTAACCATTAGGTATTCATATAGTACTTTTCAAATCACTATTTCCATCACATTAGACCCCTTCCGTTCTCTCTCATATATAACTTACCACTTTAAAAGTTTTAAAATAAATAAATAAACAAATAATCACATTTATCAACCTGGTCCCTCGCCCCCTATCTCTCCTTAACACAACAAACACCAAAATAAAAATAAATAGCAATAAACGCAGAGACAGAGTAGCATCGGTGGTCAGCGACGAGGGTCAAGGGAAGCAAAAAGCTAAAGCCAGGCGCATGACCTTCGACCCAGCAAGGGCGTGACCCGCAAAATTTTACGTAATGTCATTGACGTTAACCCGACTCGACACACACGTACA
>NC_061850.1:28405947-28413447 GCF_019202785.1 Penaeus chinensis | reverse complement strand
CAAATAAAAAAACAAGAACAAGATCAAGAACGCGGTACAGAAACAAGAACAAGTAAAAGAACAAGAACAAAACAAGAGCAAGATCAAGAACGCGGTACAGAAACAAAAACAAATAAAAAAAACAAGAACAAGATCAAGAGCGCGGTACATAAACAAGAACAAGTAAAAGAACAAGAACAAAACAAGAGCAAGATCAAGACCGCGGTCCAGATAATCAGCCAACGTCCCAGAAGCCCCCAGCGGCGCGAATCCGGTGCCAAGGTGACGCAAACAGTGCCTTCAGAACTGCCGGTCGCGCATCATCTCCGGAACTCTTATTTGACCGGCAGCTTTTTTTTTTTTAACCCCCAACCTCCATGCATGTGACTGACTGTTCTTGTGCGAAATGTCCGTTTGTTCGTTCGTGTCGACTTCCGTAAATAGGGAGAGGGGGGGGGGGTTAAGGGGGGTGGGTGGGGGGGGGGATTCAGGGTTGAGGTCATGAGGGTCAAGGCAAGGTCAGGGTGAGATGAGGGTCGTTCGGGTTCGATGAGGATCCGGGAGATGGAGAGGGAGAGGAAGTGAGGGTAAAGGAATGAGGGAGAGGGAGAGGGAGAATGAGGGAGAGGGAGAGGGAGAATGAGGGAGAGGGAGAATGAGGGAGAGGGAGAGGGAGAGGAAGTTAGGGTAAAGGAATGAGGGAGAGGGAGAGGGAGAATGAGAGAGAGGGAGAGGGAGAATGAGGGAGAGGGAGAATGAGGGAGAGGGAGAGGGAGAGGAAGTGAGGGTAAAGGAATGAGGGAGAGGGAGAGGGAGAATGAGGGAGAGGGAGAGGGAGAATGAGGGAGAGGGAGAATGAGGGAGAGGGAGAGGGAGAGGAAGTGAGGGTAAAGGAATGAGGGAGAGGGAGAGGGAGAGGAAGTGAGGGTAAAGGAATGAGGGAGAGGAAGTGAGGGTAAAGGAATGAGGGAGATGGAGAGGGAGAATGAGGGAGAGGGAGAAGGAGAGGAAGTGAGGGTAAAGGAATGAGGGAGAAGGAGAATGAGGGAGAGGGAGAGGGAGAATGGGGGAGAGGGAGAGGGAGAGGGGAGGAGGGGGGCGTGAGAGAAAGACGGAGAGAGAAAAGTGATGGATAAATGGACTGATAGGTAGACGGATAAAATGATAGATAGATAGATAGATAGACAGATATATAGAATGATAAATAGATAGATGTATAGATAGAGAAGAGAAGGACAATTATGCTTATAGATAGACAGATAGAGAGACTAGATAACAACACACACGCACACACACACACACACACAAACACACACACACACACACACACACACACACACACACACACACACACACACACACACACACACACACACACACATACACACACACAAACACACACGTACCCACACACACACACACAAACACACGTACCCCCCCACAACACACAAACATACACGTACCCCCCCACAACACACAAACACACACGTACCCACACACACACACAACAAACACCCACAAAATCACACCCACACACACACACACACACACAGAAGAGGGGGTGGGGGCATGGGGCTGTTAGATACTGGCAGTTAAGCCCCGAAGAGGATCCGGCAGGCGAGCAAATGATACCCTTTGTTCTGTCGGGCGCAAGTGACTAATGTGTGAGGAGGAGGAGGAGGAGGAGGAGGAGGAGGAGGAGGAGGAGGAGGAGGGGGAGGAGGAGAAGGAGGAGGAGGAGGAGGCGGAGGAGGAGGAGGCGGAGGAGGAGGAGGAGGAGGAGGAGGAGGAGGAGGAGGAGGAGGAGGAGGAGGAGGAGGAGGAGGAGGAGGAGGAGGAGGAGGAGGAGGAGGAGGAGAGAGGAGGAGGAGGAGGAGGAGGAGGAGGGGGAGGAGGAGAGGAGGAGGAGAAGGAGGGGAGGAGGAGGAGAAGAGAGGAGAGGAGGAGGAGGGGAGGAGGAGGGAGGAGGAGGAGGGGAGGAGAGGAGGGAGGAGGGGAGGAGAGGGAGGAGGGGGAGGGGAGGGGAGGAGGGGAGGAGGAGGAGGAGGAGGAGGGGGAGGTAGGAAGGGGGGAGGATGGAGGGGAGGGGGAGGGGGAGGGGGGATGGGGGAGGAGGAGGAGGAGGGGGGGAGGGGGAGGGGCGAGGGGGTTGATGAGGCGGAGGTAGGGGGGAAAGGGGCGTGGGTCGTCAGGGGGTGTCGGGGGCAGGGGGTGCTTGGTTTGGGCTTTTCGGTGGGGTGGGGTCTCGTTTCCTGGGGCTGCTTTGTGGGTCGGAGCTTGCTTCTCGTCTCGTTTCTTTTCTTTTTCTTTCGGCTTTTTGGGGTCTTTCTTTTTTCTTTTTTTCGCTTTCTTCTTCTTCTTTTTCTTCTTGCGTCTTCGCCTTTTCTTTGCTTCTTCCTTCCTTTTTCTTTTCTTTCCTTCTTTTTTTTTTCGGTTTCTTCTTCTTTTTTCTGTTCCTGTGCTATCTTCTTTTATTTCTTCTTTCTTTCTTCCTTTGTGTCTTTCTGTTTCTTCTCCTCTTCGTCTTTCTTCTTCCTTGCCTTCTTCTCTTCTTCCGCTTCTTCTTCTCTTCTTCTTTACTGTTTTCTTTTCTGTCTTTTTCTTTCTGACTTCGTTCGTTCGTCGTCTTCGTTTTTTTTTTTCTGTCTTTTCTTCTTCCCCCCTGTCGTCCCTTCGTTCAGCCCCGCCCATGAACCCTGAGGTAAAAAAAACCCCTAGAAAAAATAACAAAACACTATAATAACATACCCTTTGGTACGATCATCAGCTCGTGAAAAATAGTGATGTGTAGTGTGTTAGGATAAAGTCAAAATAATTTATCGACTTATTCGTGTGTACTTTCTTGGTCGTGAGGATTTCCTCCGATCCTTATTGTAAGATTGTTATTTCTTTCGGATATATATACCCGTTTCTTTATTCACATTTTTCTTAGTAATCTATTTTTTTAAATAACGTTTATGGCTTTGACAAGGAATATAACGATAACAGACAGACAGACAGATAGACAGACATACAGACAAACAGATAGACAGATAGACAGACAGACAGACAGACAGACGACAGACAACAGACAACGAAACAGACAGACAGGGGACACAGCAAACCCAAAAATACAGAGAGAAAAAATAAAAAAAAAAAATGCGCCAACGGGAAAAAGAATAACAAAATAAAAAATAACAACAATAATAATAATAACAATGATAATAAACAACAAATCTCTTTCAACTTAAACATTCTTCTATTTTTTTATTTTTTTTTAATAAGAAACCTTGGTCCCTCCGCCTCTCGCTGGCACTTCCGCCCGATCCTCGTCCGGCCGGAAACGTTGCAGATCATTTGCATAAACGCAACAGCAGTGAGCGTGACTGAGGTCTGATTTAAGGAAGCGTGAGGCTGAGGTAGGGAGGGAAGGAGGGAGGGAGAAGGAGGGAGGGAGGGAGGGAGTGAGTGAGAGAGGGAGGGAGGGAGAGAGAGAGGGAGAGAGAGAGGGAGAGAGAGAGGGAGGGAAATGGAAGGAGAGGGAAGGAGGGAGGGAGGGAGGGAGAGGGAAGGAAGGAGGGAGGGAGTGAGAGAGGGAGGGAAATGGAAGGAGAGGGAAGGAGGGAGGGAGGGAGGGAGAGGGAAGGAAGGAGGGAGGGAGTGAGAGAGGGAGGGAAATGGAAGGAGAGGGAAGGAGGGAGGGAGGGAGAGAGGGAGAGATAGAGAGATAGAGAGATAGAGAGATAGAGAGATAGAGAGATAGAGAGAGAGAGAGAGAGAGAGAGAGAGAGAGAGAGAGAGAGAGAGAGAGAGAGAGAGAGAGAGAGGGAAATGAAGGGGGAACGGGGGATGGATATATGGAGAAATAGGGGGAGAGGGATGGAGAGAAAAGTAGGGAAGGAAGAAGGAAAGGAGAGACAGGCAGGAAAAGGGAAAGGGAGAGAGAGGGAGGGATGGAGAAAGGATGGAGAGAGAGAGAGATGGGAAGGAGGGAGTGGGAGAGAGGGAAAGGAGGAGGGAAAGGAGATGAAGTGTAAGGAAGCAAGAGAGAGGGGAAAAGGAGGAGAGGAAGAAAGAAAAACTGAGCGAGTGAGAAGAGTAAGAGAAGGAATTAATTCTAACACATCTGTTTTAATTAAAATTTGCTATATTTCTGGCACTCTACATTACAAAATTTATTACCGATTTTTTCGGGTTTTTTTTTCGTTTTCCACTACACATTTCATATTTCATTTCGCCGTGGTTCGAGGCCTTATCAAACATCACAGCTTACCTTGGAATTACAATCTCTAATTCATGGCGAGGTTTCGGTAAATCTTCAATAAGGAAATACACGAGCGTCACTAAGGAAAAAAAAAAAAAAAAGAATTTCGGAAAACCGCAACCACAAGTTCAAGGCCAAGATCACGTGACCCGAGCGGAAACAGTTGAAGTGCGGGAAGCGAGCGAATAGGCGCGAACGCTAACTCCTACTTAACCTCCTCCTTCACTTCCTACTCAGAGCCTCCTCCTCCAGCTCCTCCTCCTTCTCCAGCTCCTCCTCCTCCTCCAGCTACTCTTCCTCCTCCTCCTCCAGCTCCTCCTTCACCTAAAGTTCCTCCTCCTCCTCCTCTTCCTCCTTCTCCTCCTCCTCCTCCTCCTCCAGCTAATTCTCCTCCTCCAACTCCTCCTTCACCTACAGTTCCTCCTCCTCCTCCTCCTCCTCCTCCTCCTCCTCCTCCTCCTCCTCCTCCTCCTCCTCCAGCACCACCTCCACTGCCACTTCGACCCCTCACACCACCACCCTTACATTCTCCATTCCTCCCCCCCCCCCCACCACCACTACCCCACTTTCATCTCTACCCCCACTACTCTTTTCCTCCATCACCCCCACCATCCCCACCACTTCTTCCACCTCTCCCCCACCACTCTCCACCACTCCCCCCCTCCCCCCACCATCCCCAACACTTCTTCCACCTCTCCCCCACCACTCTCCACCACTCCCCCCACCACCCTCCTCCACCTCCATCCTCCTGACGCAGCTCCGGAGCAAGTCACCTTCCTCCCTCCTTTTCTCCCCCTCCCCTTCCCCTCCCCTCCCCCTACCCCCTCTGCCCTCCCCCTTCCCCTCCCCTCCCCCCTCCCCCTCCCCTTCCCCTTCCCACTCTCCCCCTTCCCCTCCCTTCCCCCTCCCCCTTCCCCCCCTCCCCTCCGTGTCCTTGGAACCTCGAAGGGCAAGGGCGTCGGCGGTGCGGTTTTGGCTCAACGGGCGCGGGAAATGCGCTCAGAGAGAGAGAGTGCTTGGCTAAGGCATTTCATTGGATCTTTGGCGTAATTGTTATTATCGTTGTTATTATTAATATTATTATCGTTATTATCTTTACTATTATTAGTATTATTATCATTGCTATCATTATTATCATTATCATTATTTATATTATTATTATTATCATTATTATTATTATCATTATTATTATTATTATTATTATTATTATTATTATTATTATTATTATCATTACCATTGTTATTATTGTTGTTATTAATTTCATTTATATTTGCATTTCTGGTTGTCTTATATTTATGATAATAGATTAGTAATTTAGTGATACTGGTAGTACCAATGGTAGTATTGGTAGTAGTCGTAATGGTATTTCTAGTGGTACCATTAGTAGCAGTAGTAGTAGCACTAGTAGCAGTAGCACTGACATTAGAACTATTAAACGTAGTAGCAGTAATAGTAGTTATAGCAGTTGTAATAGTAGTAGCAGTAATACTAGCAACAGTAATTATAGCAAGTTGTAATTTTAGTAGTAGTAGCAGCACGGACAGCAGTAATAGTAGTAGCAGTAGGAGTAATACTAGCAGCAGTAGTAATCATAGTAGAAGCGACCGTGCTAGCTACCCGGAGACGAAAGACTAACCCAGCGAGACCGCCAACGAACAGACCAACCGAGGCGAGAATCTAACCCCGTCGACGCCAGTACACAGTCGTTCTCACGTCTTCAAGAACACCGAGTCCTGTCTGGTTCAACGCTTGGCTCGCTGAAATCATGTTTTTTTTTTCCCCCCTTGAAAGGTCGTGTCTGGTTTTCTCTTTTTTTTTTGTTTTGGTCGGGTACTTCGTCTGCTTTCAATGCCACTTTATTACGATTTTCTTTTTTCTTTTTTTCTCAGAAGGAATTTAGTGAATTGGGGGTGGAGTTGCCAGGTTTCTCCTTTTTTGTGATTTGTATTGTAGTAGTAGCAGAAGCAGAATCTGTAGTAGCTAAATAAGCAATGGCTGCAACAGTAGTAGTAGTAGTAGGAATAGTACTAGTAGTAGGAGAAGTAGCAGTAGTAGTAGGTAACAGTAGCAGTAACAATACTATTAGTAAATAATTGTATAGTTCAACTCACGCACACACGGAAGTAAACACTCTTCAAAGGTATTAAATTCCACATTAACAACGCTACTCTTATCTCTACCTATCTATACTCTCAGGTCATTTATAATTAAAGCGCTTCCGATCCTTTCAAACCTAAGCATTAGATCGTGAAAGCCATGTATTCACACCCCTTATTAGCCGAGCGCGCACGTCGCCCTTCAAGCGTCGAGTCATTCACAAAGCTGGAGAAAAGACAGTCATTAGATGTGCCAAGCGCTTTGCAGTGACTTGTGTTATGTAGTGTAGAGTAGCAGTGTCGTGTTTCGCTAAGCAGGGTTTTGTTTTATGGTGTATAAACATAGTGTATATACAGTAGAAGTCATACTTTGAACATACCGTATGCATAAGTCATACTACGAACATACCGTTTGTATAAGGCATACTACGAACATACCGTTTGTATAAGGCATACTACGAACATACCGTTTGTATAAGGCATACTACGAACATACCGTTTGTATAAGGCATACTACGAACATACCGTTTGTATAAGGCATACGACGAACATACCGTATGTACAAGGCATACCATAAACATGTATATATGAACGATTCGGTTTTACGCCACCAAACTCCTTCGCAAGGGCTAGAACGATGCTTTCTTGCCCTGGATTTGGCAAGCGTCGGCCGTTGCCCCGTGCGGATGCCCTTCCTCTTCTCCCGGACCATCGGCGCAGGATTCGAACCGCTGCACCTCGGCGGCCGCAGCATACCGCACATATGAGTGATTCGTACAGTGAACAAGACGTATATGCGAGTAACTTGTGCCATTATTCGTATGTGTCACTCTTAAGCCACAGAAGCGAATTCGGATGTCAGGTGTTCGGTTTATCTATCCATTGTTTATTGAAAGGATAATAACTTTTTTCTTTCTCTCATCCACTTTTTATCGGTTGTCTCTCTTCTTGTATTTTACTTTTTTTTTTTTTTTTTTTTACACCAAATGGGATAGAAAAAAGGAAACGCAAATGATTGATCCAAGCGCACAAACGAAAAAACAATAATTCAGAAAAAAAGAAAAGGAAACAAAGATGAAAGAAAGGAAAAGGGAAGAGAGAAAAACAGCCGCGATGATCAAACTCGAACGCCACTAACTCTATCTTTTCTACTACTTCTTCTCTCTTTATTAATCTTTCTCT
>NC_061850.1:28395947-28398447 GCF_019202785.1 Penaeus chinensis | reverse complement strand
TTCTCTCTCTCTCTCCACTCTCACTCTCACTCTCACTCTCAGTTTCTGTTTCTCTCTCTGTCTTTCTCTGTCTCTTCCTCTGTTTCTGTTTCTCTCCCTCCCTCTCTCTCTCTCTCTCCTTCCTTCCCTCCTTCCCTTCCTACAGCACTTCCTAGTCCTCAGCCTCAGCATAGGATTTCCCGTTCTCAGCATCCTTCAGCATCCTTCAGCATCCTTCAGCATTCCTTCTTTCCAGACTTCCTTCACTGCAAGGGTCATGTCGCATTGTTTTTTTTTTTTTTTTTCTTTTTTTTTAATCTTTCCTTCGTCTTCTATTTCCTCTTTTTTTTTTAAATTCGTACTTCCGGCACTTGTGGGTAGCGGCGCGGTGTTTATAGTCGAGGAAATGCAAATGAGGGAGGATGGGGAGGGGGAGAGGGAGGAAGGGATGGGGAGGGGAGGGAGGGAGGAGAGAAGGAGGGAGAGGAGGGGAGGGAGGGGGGAGGGAGGGAAGGGGGAGGTTTGGGGGGTGGGAGGGAAGGAAGGAGATTAAGATTGAGAGGAAAGAGCGAGAGAGAGAGGGGAGGAGATAAAGAGAGAGAAAGAGAGAGAGAGAGATGAGGAGAGAGAGAGAGAGAGAGAGAGAGAGAGAGAGGAGAAGGACAAAGACAGAGACAGACAGACAGACAGACAGACACAAACACAAAAAGAAAATGACAGAGATGTTCCTTTTTCCTTTCCTCAGTCTGCCTTTTGCATATTGTGTCAGGTATCTCGAACCCTGTGAACCCCCCCCCCCACCCACGCCCACCCTTTGTAAATTCCAGCGTGGGTAGAGGGAGGCTGAGGCTGTTTGTCCTTTGTTAGGCAGGGTAAGGTAGGGTATGGTAGGGTAGGGTAGAGCTTAGGGTATGGTTTGGGTTGGGTAGGTAGGTAGGGTGGGGTTTAGGATTGAGTAGGGTAGGGGTAGGGTAGGGTAGGTAGAGTAGAGTGGGATAGGGTCAGGGTAGGGTAGGGTAAGGTAGGGTAGGGTAGGATAGAGTAGGATAAGGTAGGGTAGGGTAGGGTAGGGTAGGGTAGTGTAGGTGTAGGGGAGGTTAGGGTAAGGTAAGATAAGTTAACATGTGAATGGGTAGGGTAAGGTAAGTTAAGGTAGGGTAGCATAAGGTAGGGTAGGGTAACGGTATGGTACGCTAAGGTAAGTCAAGGTATGACTGAGTAGGAAAGGATAGGTAAGGCAGGACAGGGCAAGTATGAGTAGAACAGAGAAGATTAGACTAAGGTAAGGTAAATTAAGATATGAACGTTTAGGGTAAGGGAAACAAAGATAAGCCAAGGGAGAACAGGATTAAGTCAGGCTAAACTAAGCCGATTTAGTAAAGAGTAATGTAGGGTAAACTAAAATAAAATGAAGATAGGGAAGGGCAGGTTATAAAGGCAAGATGCCACGTTCAGGGTAAGTGAGACTTGCCAAGACCGGTCGCGTCCCTCCTACACATGCCAGGTCATCTAGGGTCAACTCCCCTCACCCCCCTCCCTCCCTCACTACCCCCTCTCCCCCTCTCTCTCTCGCTCGCCGTTACTCTCACTCTCACTCTTACTGCATTCCTGGCAAGACGTTTCCTGTGCGAATTTAGTTTGCCTTGTCATTGTTTACCTTGTCATTGTTTACCTTGTTTACCTTGTCATTGTTTACCTTTTTTACCTTGTCATTGTTTACAATATTTTTTACCTTGAATTTAGTTTGCCTCGTCATTGTTTACCTTGTCATTGTTTACATTATTGTTTTCCTTGTCATTGTTTACCTTGTCATTGTTTGCCTTGGTGTTTATCTTGAAGTTTGTTTGCCTTGTTTACCTTTAATTTCGCTTACCTTGTTGTTTACCTTGAACTTCATTTGTCTTGTTTACCTTGAATTTGCCTTGTTTACCTTGTATTTCGTTTGCCTTGTTATTGTTTAGTTTGTCTTTATTTGCCTAGCTGTTTACGTTAATGTTTAATTTGTCTTTGTTTGCCCTGTCATTGACTAGTTGTTTACCTCGTCAATGTTTGGTTTGTGTGTTTAGCTTGTCTTTACTTACCCAGTTGATTACCTTGTCATTGTTTTGCAAAGGTGTTTATCTTGTCAATGTTTAGCTTGCCTTTATTTTGTTTACCTTGTTTACCTAGTTGTTGTTTACCTTGCCATTATTTACTTCGTAACTCATTACTTTGTCATTGTTTACCTTGTCATTGTTTGCCTAGTTATTGTTTACATTGTTTATCTTGACAATGTTTACCTTGTAACTGAGAGAGAGAGATTGAGGGGCGGAGAGAGAGAGAGAGAGGGGGGGGGGGAGAGGGAGAGAGAGAGAGAGAGAGACAGAGAGAGAGAGAGAGAGAGAGAGAGAGAGACGAGGAGATAGAGAGAAGGAGCGAAGAAGAGACAGAGAACAAAATTGTGACAGCGAGATGGAGCGAAGGAGAGAGAGAGGGAAGAAAGAAAGAAAGAAAGAAAGAAAGAAAGGAAGAGGAAATGCTT
>NC_061850.1:28380947-28390947 GCF_019202785.1 Penaeus chinensis | reverse complement strand
CCAATTCGTACAGCCACGGAGCGAATCATCCCCACACCCACTCCCCCACCATCACCCTCCCCCCCACCACCGCCCATCACCCCCACCCTCCCTCCATCACCCTCCCCCCCAGCTATCACCACCACCGCCACCATCACCCTCCCCCCTCCATCACCCCCATCCACTCACCATCACCCTCCTCCCCCACTCCCACCCTCCCACCATCACCCCCCACCCCCACCCTCACCATTATCATCATATTCCAGGCAGGATATAACCATTACTTCCAACCTTTACAAACAAGTCACGAAGAGAAGCTGTAAAAACCGTTTTGAATTGTGCGTCGGGTGGCCTTGCGTGCCTCGGGGTTGGGCGATCAAAGACACTGGGGTTTCGAGATAGCTAGACTACATTAGAATAGCCTGTTTTGGGATGTTGGATTGGGGGGCGGGAGGGGAGGGGGGGAGGGGGGTTAAGGGTCTGGACGATACAGTAGGAGTGTCAGTGTTATTTCGGTTGGATGGTGTGTGATTTCAAAGGTTGGTGTGGTCTCTCTCTCTCTCTCTCTCTCTCTCTCTCTCTCTCTCTCTCTCTCTCTCTCTCTCTCTCTCTCTCTGTCTCTCTCTGTCTCTCTCTGCCTCTCTCTCTCTCTCTTTCTCTCTCTCTCTCTCTCTCTCTCTCTCTCTCTCTCTCTCTCTCTCTCTCTCTCTCTCTCTCTCTCTCTCTCTCTCTTTCTATCTATCTATCTCTATCTGTGAGTATGTGTGTGTGTGTGTGTGTGTGTGTGTGTGTGTGTGTGTGTGTGTGTGTGTGTGTGTGTGTGTGTGTGTGTGTCAGAGTCTGTATGTCTGTCTGTATGTCTGAGTTTCTGTCTGTCTGTCTGTCTCTATGTCTGTATGCCTGTCTGTCGGTCTGTATGTATGCACATATTCCTTCCTACCCCAAAAGAGATACACATCGCCTCCCTTAAATAAAATCAGTTCATGGTCACTCAGAACTCATTCACACATTTCGCAACAGACGAATGGTCCAAGTTGTCTATGCAAGTCCAGGGAAAACGGAGAGGAAAAAAAAAAACAAAAAAAAAACCGGTCTTGTTTCCTGAGCGATGCGTCTCTTGGGGGGTGGGGGGTGATGGGGGTGGGGGGTGGGGGGGTGGGGGAGGGAGTTCCGTAACCGATAGTTTGGTTGAGTGTTGGCTTTTGTTGTTGTTTGGTATGGTTTGTTTTTTTTGTTGTTATTATTATTGGTTTTATTATTATTAAGATTATCATTATCATCATTATCAGTTATCACCCTTATATTACCACTACGGAAACCAGTACCACCACCACCAACGTCACCACCATCATCATCATCATCGCCAGCTTCACAACCATCATCACCATCACCACCACCATCATCACCACCACCATCACCACCACCACCATCACCATCACCACCATCACCACCATCACCATCACCACCATCACCACCACCACCATCACCATCACCACCATCACCACCACCACCACCATCACCACCACCACCACCACCATCACCACCACCACCATCACCACCATCACCACCACCTCCACCACAGAACTTCTAAAAACTCAACCTGAAGAACAGATACGTATTTCCCGTCATCACTATCCACTGAAGACTTAGAACAGGTTTTCTTGTTCTTCATTATCAGAGAACAAATGATACCAACCACACTCATGTAAGAGATTAAGGATAATTTCCTTAATTAGATTAGATTTAGGCTTATATAATTAGCTAATCCCTTTACTAGACCGAGGAAGATTATGGAATAAACGCGAAAAGATATGAATGCATTATCCTTAATAGGTATTTTATTTAATACTCTTGTTAGTAATTAATTGTTTATTCCAATCGCCTGAACAAGAGAAAAATATTGGTGGTCGATAATTAGTTAAGAAGTAGATTAATGAAAGACTTTAAAGTAGACTTCTGTTATTTTTTTTTATTATTATTATTATTTTTGTTATTGTTGCTCTCTTGTTTTTGTTATTGTTTAGTTTTTGTTTTGTGTTATTGTTTTTGTTTCATTTTATGTTGTTTTTTTGTCTTTGTTTTATGTTGATGTTGGTATTGGTTTGTTATTATTCTCTTGTTTTTGTTTTGTTTGTTTTTGCTTTACATAATTGTGTTAATGCTGTTCATTTGTTCTCGATCTTGTTTTATTGCCGTCCATGTGTTTTTATTTTTGTGTTCTTGTTTTTTTGTGTGTTTTTGTTCTTTTGGTTTTTAACTTTCATGTTATTGTTGTTTTGTCATTACATGTAAAAATTATCATCTATTACTACAAACACATCACAGTGTACAAAAGGCGTATATAATATACATAAGATACATATTGAAGTAATTACACCAAGAACTCGTATTTTAAGAGATGGCGAGTTAAATATACTGAAGTGTCTGCTTTACGTCACATTATATACAGTAATTTCAAGTGCAAATTATACAAAGAAAACGTATTATTTTACAGTAGTTGAGTATAAGCAAAGAATATATACACGGTAGTATGTTTAATAATGCTTTCATTCTGTTAACGTATAATTTCATATCTGTTGATTTTAGGAGAAAAATGTAACATTAAACGTATGATTTAAATTTGGATGATCTCAAAGGAAAATAACGGTATATACGTATAATTTCACATTTGGTAAACTTAATAATACACATACGCACACACCATATCTGACGAATCTCCCCCTATATATATATATATATATATATATATATATATATGATAATAATAATAATGATAAATAATAGTAATACATGATAATAATAATAATAATAGTAATAATAATGATGATGATGATGATGATAATAATAATAACGATAAAGATAATAATAAAAACAAAATATAATCTCGTATCCCACGCATTGCAAGCCGATCTTCATACTTCGCCATACATTAAAGTTCCTGACGATCCCAAGCCAGGAAAACAAGGACCATCTCTTGCATCTTGAACAGCGAGGGAGATTTAATTGCAAGATAATGATGATGAGTACACAGGGGGGAGGGGGGGGGAGGGGGCCAGGGAGTGTGTGGGAAGCCCTTGAAAGGCAGACGCACGAGTGTTTGCAGTACTGGTGCGGAAGTACATGTGGCTTTGTGTGAGTTGGTTCCTGGTCTGTGTGGGTTTTTGGTCTGAGGGTGAGGTTAGTGGGGGGGAGGGGGGGGAGGGAGGGGTGTTATTGTTTTTGTTTATGTGGGGGTGTTGTTGTTTTTGTTTATGTGGGGGTGTTATTGTTTTTGTTTTTGTTTATTTTTTTCTGTTTGTTTTTTGTTTTGTGTTAAATTTTATTTTTCTGTTTTTGTTATTTTTTTCTATGCTATTGTTTTTGTTTGTGTTATTGCTTTTTTATTATTGTTTTTTTTGTGTGTGTTGTTTGGGTTTATGTTTGTGCTATTGTGTTTTGTCTATTCGTGTTATTGATTTAAGTTTTGTGTGTTAATGTTTTTGTTTTTGTGTTATTGTTCTTTTGTTGTCATTCCGTGTGTTATTGTTGTTCCTTTTGTTTCTGTTTTGTTTTTTTTCTCCCTTCCTTTATTTTCTGTATTTTATCTTGATTCTATTTTTCTGTTCTTTGTTTGTTTGTATGTTTGTTCTTTTGTTTTGGTCTTGTCTCCTGGTTCTTTGATTCTTGCTTTTTGCCTTTTTTCTTGGGGGGGGGGGGGGGTGGGCTTGTCATGAATTTTTAAAATTAATTATCGATTATTATGTTATTTCTTGTTTGCTGTTTATTTCTTTGTTTACGTTTCTTTTTTAATTTTGATGATTCCTGTTTCTTGGTCTTTTTATTTATTTTATTATCCTTATTTTTCTTCCTTTCCTTTTGATATTTCCTTTTTTACTGTACTTTTCTTTTCCTGTTTTAGTTATCTTCATCTACTGTTTTATTTTTATTTTTTTATTGTTCTTTACTTTTTGTACTATTGTATATAAATATCTATTTATCTTGATATCTTTTTGTTCTATCTATCTTTCTATTTATCTGTCTATTTATCCATTCATCATTAGTGCTATGCGTTTCTACCTCGAGATGTAACACCTTTAAAATAATTATATTGTTTGAATATTTTCAGAAAGAAAACATTAAATGGAAAATGACAGTAATAATAATAATAATAATAATAATAATAATAATAATAATAATAATAAAAGCGATAACAGAGTCATCAACAATAAACTATTTTTCTCGCTCCTTATTGCAACACGGAAAAGGCGACAAAATTAATGATGATAAAGATGTTGATGATGATATTGATGATGAATAAGGATGATGATGATAATGATAATAGTGTGGATGATGATAATGCCGATGATAATGATAATACAAATTTTGATGATGAAAATTATGATAATAAAGATTTTTATGATGAAAATATGATAATAAAGATTTTTATGATGAAAATGATGATAATGAAAATGTTGCTGATAATAATGATAATGATAGTGATGATGATATTGAAAATTACTAATGATAACAATTATTATGATCATACTAATAGAAGTAACAATAACAACAAAAATGAATAAACGAAGAAAAAATAACACCGCCGACAAACAAAAAACAAAACAAAAACCAAACGAAAACAGAACAAACACAGAACAAAACAAACACAGGTCGACGTCATCGCTAAAGAGCCAATTGGAGCACAAGCGGGAGATTTATGACGTCATGGTTGTTCCTATGACGTCAGCGGTGACGTACAAGGGGGAAAAAGGGGAGGGGGGGGGGTGAGAGTAAGAGTGGGTGGGGAGTATGGGAGAGTAGGGGGGGGGGGAGAAATAAGATTGGCAGTCGGGGGTGGGGAGTGAGGGTTAGAGTCGGGGGGGGGGGGGGGGTGAGAGTGAGAGTGTGAACGTGAGTAAGAGTTAGAGAGTGAAAATTTGAGTGAGAGCGAGAGTGGGAGTGTAAATGTGAAGGTGAGTGAGAGTGAGAGTGGGAGAGTGCAAATGTGAGTGTAGAGGAATGAGAATGGGAGCAGGAGGTGGGGAGGGGGAGAGGGGAGAGTGAGAGTGTGAGTAGAGAGTGGGAAAGGGTGTAGGAGAAGGAGTGGGAGGAGGGGGAGAGGGGAGGGGGGGAGTGCCATCCGTCAGAGCAGCAAAAGGCGTGATGGATGACAGGTGATTTGCGGGAGGTGGGATATGGCCTTGGGGGGGGGGGGGATGCTTCGACCTTGGAGGTGGGAGAGGAAAAGATGAGGAGGGGAAGAAGAAGATGAAGAAGAAGAAGAGGAGGAGGAGGAGAAGGAGGAGAGGATAAGGAAGAATGGGGAAGACTTGGTGGTGGATGAGGAGGAAAAGATGATGATGCTAATGCTAATGATGAAGAAGAAGAAGCAGCAGAAGCAGAAGATGAAGAAGAAGAAGCAGAAGTAGAAGAAGGAGAAAGAGAAGAAGAAAGAGAAGAAGAAGAGGAGGGAGAGTAAAAGGGGAAGGCATGGTGGTGGAGGAAGAAGAGGTGAAATGAAGAGGAAGAAGAAGGATACCTTACCTGCCTCCGTCTGTGTCTCTCTCCCTCTTTCTACCCCCATCCCTCTTCCTCTTCTTTTTGCGATCGTATTTGCACCAGAAGACGCGGCGAGATCGGGGGTGGGGGGGTGGGGGGGGAGTGAACGCCTCCATGTGAACGCCCGTCGTGTGTTTTGCGATCTCGAAGGACCTCGCGCGATTCGCCAATCCTTTCTGGAGAGTCGTTCAGTGTGACTCACTTTTCAGCGATTCGACGAAGAAGGATTCGATGAAACAGTGGTCGAAGGAAAAGCAACGGAAGAGAAATAAAAGAGAAGGGAGAAGGGGAGAAGAGAGAGAAAGGAATGAAGATAGAAGAGGGAGAATAGGATGAGAAAACGAGAAGAGAAAATAAGAAGACACGGAGACGAAAAGTGAATCTATGACTTTAGAAAAGGCAGAAAAGAAAATAAGACACCAAGAACCATGAACAAAATAAATAAAAATCAAGAGCGAGAGAGAGAGAGAGAGAGAGAGAGAGAGAGAGAGAGAGAGAGAGAGAGAGAGAGAGAGAGAGAGAGAGAGAGAGAGAGAAGAGAGAGAGAGAGAGAGAGAGAGAGAGAGAAAGAAAGAGAAAGAGAGAGAGAGAAGCAGGAAGCACAAGTGAAAGGAAAAGAAAATAAAAGTTGAAAAAAAACGAGAGAGAAAAGAGGAAGAAGGGACTTCGGAAGCGACAGAGCGTGTCCCCAAAACCGCCCATAGGTTCCGAGCCGCCTCACACACGACGAGAAACCAAGGTCCACACTCCTGCAGAACTTCAAGGGCGGCGTGGCGTGGGCAGGCGCAGCGTGGGCGGCGAGGCGGGATATTCGCCGGTGATCGCTTCCTCTCCGTGTGCAAGTTCGAGGTTATGGGCGTCCTCGGGGGTGTGCAGCGAAGTGTTCAAGGGATAAATATCTGTTCACACGTGAGATTGGGTGGAAGGGGATACGAGCGCACGCGTATGTTGTCGGTAACGGCGGCGTTTACGTATAAATTTAAGCCCTTTTTATAGCGTTTCTTATGTTGTTAACGGTAGCGTATTTGTATATAAATTTAGTCCTTTTATATGGCGTTTCTTAGGCGGTAGAGTGTTTATGTTTGTATGTTTATTCTCCTTTTTTTTTATCATTCGTGTTTACAATCTCTTTTGTATGTTTAACCACCGGATGAATTATAGTTTTTTTCTCTTTCTTTTTTCTTTTTTTTTTTTTTTTTAGAAATTTAGAAATATCCCGGGGATTTTCCTTGTCTCCCGATGTTATTGTACGAAGTTATCATTTCTTATATTTATGTTATGGAAATTGATTACTTGTTATTTAGTATTATTTAAAGTACTTCTTTATTACTTTTATAATCTATTTTTGTATTATTTACTTATAACTGCTTTTTGTACTGTTTAGAGTAATACATGATTAATCATTATTGTACTATTCAAAGTTATCATTCCTACACGTTTGTATTATTTAAAATTACTACTTCTTCCACCTTCCAAGGATATTACCACGAAATGCATCCGAATCTCGCACAAACAAACACAGCCGTTCCAAATTCCCCCTTTTTCACCTCGCGTATCCCCTGCACAGGCGGTCTCTTTTTAAAGGATCAAGGACGTGAATCACAGGTCCGTTAGGAGGATGTCAAGGGGGGGAAGGGAGGGGAAGGGGGGAAGGGGGAGGGAGGGGAAGGGGGGAGTGGGAGGGGGAGGGGGGAGGGGGGGGGAGGGGAAGGGGGATCTCGAAGATTAACCGCGATGCATTTGATCAAGATTGCCTTCTGGAGGTTTCGTGTTGTTAGAAGGAATGGGATTTTCAGGAAATAAATTTTTGAGATTGGTAGCGGTGGGTTGGTTTATTTCTAACAATGATCGGATGTTCAAATATGGATTTTAAAGGAATTATATACATATGAGTATATTATATATTTATATATGTGTGTGTGTGTGTGTGTGTGTGTGTGTGTGTGTGTGTGAAGTAACTATTTATAGGTGGCTTATAACCAATAATGACCGGTTGTTCAAAGTCTTGCGTGATATAAATATTACCTCTTTCCAAAAAATAAAAGATATAGACATTTTATGAAATCATGCTCGCTTAAAGAAATGTCAAATTTCGCGCCACTGCGACTAGAAATTCAAAGCCAAAAGATTAATAATTCCACTATAATTATTCTAAATTATACCTCTTCGTGACATTAATCATCAACACTCATCTATCTATCTATCCAGAACATTTGTATTATCTATTTTCCTCGGTGTTTTCGCTCAGACGCACGTGATGCTTCGAAAGGTTCAATTAAATGCTTCAAATTGCCGCGAGTCTTAACGAGGCATTGTTTGACTCGCGTCCGTTAGCGCCGTGAAGATAACCTTTACGAAAAGTTAACGATCATGAGGTTGATACCAACGATGATGACGATGATGATGATGGTGATGATGATGATGATGATGATGATGATGATGATGATGATGATGATGATGATATGATGGTGTTGATGATGATGATGGTGATGATGATGATGATGGTGATGATGATGATGATGATGATGATGGTGTGTGTGTGTGTGTGTGTTTTAGTGTGTAATACACACACACACACACACACACACATATATATACACACACACACATACATACATATATTAAATTAGGAAAAGAAAGGTCGTAATTATGAACACTTACGAACATCCGCGGACACAATAGCCGCACATTACGATAAATCGTGAATCAAACACATAGATGATTTATTGGCCATATTTTCGAATCGGACCCAACTTCTTTCTTTAAGCGAAGATAGATAAGAAATTCCTTTATTCTTTCACGTGACTAAACATGGTCATGATTCCATTCGAAATATCACTTTTACTTTTATATCCTTCGGGAACTTGACTGGGCGAAAAAATATATATATATTTTACCGTCGAAATGGCTTTTGTCTAAATAGAATTTCCTTGTTTCTCTCCCTCTCTTCCGCGATCTTGGTTTCTCTCTCTCTCTCTCTCTCTCTCTCTCTCTCTCTCTTTCTCCCTCCCTCTCTCTTCTCTCGACTCACTTCTCCCTCTCTTTTTCTCTCTTCTCTCTCTTTCTCTCTTTTCTCTCTTTTCTCTCTCTCACTTCTCTCTGCTCTCTTTCTATCTTCTCTCGCTCTTTCTTTCTTTTCTTCTCTCCCTCTTTTTCTCTCTCCCTCCTTCCCTCCCTCCCTCCCTCCTTCCTTCCTTCCTTCCTTCCCTCCCACCCACCCATCCACCCACCCATTCCCTCCTTCCCTCCCACCCACCCTCTCCCTCCGACCCTCCCACCGACCCTCTCCCTCCCTCCTTCCTTCCCTCCTTTTCTCTCAATTTGTGGTCACTTCCTCATCTACATTTTCCCTCCATCATTCCGATCGAGGGGAAAGTGACCATGGAACAAATCAACAACAGAAAGAAATGACAACAAATCCAGAAATAGTGAAGGGGGGGGGGGGCTTCACCCGATGGAAGGAGGAGGGGGGAAGGGGGGGAGGGTGTAGCAAGAGGAAAGTTTGGGGGTGGGGTGAAGGGGGAGAAGAAGGGGAATGGGGTTTCTAGTTAAAAGGAGGGGGGGGGGAGGGAGAAGATGAAAGGAGGGGGAGGTGGTTTAGAGAAAGAGGGGGGGGGGGTAGGGAGCTTAGACGAGGCGAAGGGAGAGGGAATTTAGAGAAAGGGGGAGGGGCTTAGAGAGGAAGATAGGAAGGAGAGTTTAGAAGAAGGGGAGCTTAATAAAAAGGGAGAAGGGGAGGAGCTTAGGAAAAAAGGGAGAAGGGGAGGAGCTTAAGAAAAAGGGAGAAGAGGGAGGGAAATTTGAAAAAAGGGGAAGGGGAAGAGTTTAGAAGAATAGAAAGAAGGAGGTAGGTTGGGGAGGGAAGGGGAAGGGATAGAAGGTAGGTTGAGGGAGGGAAGAGGGAGGGGTAGAAGGTAGGTTGGGGAGGGGGAGGGGGGGAAGAGGGAAGGGGAAGGGGAGGAAAAAGGTAGGCTGGGGGAGGGAAGGGGAAGAACGTAGGTTGGGGAGAAGAGGAAGAGGGAGGGGGGTAGAAGGTAGGTTGGGGGAGGGGAAGGGGAAGAGGAAGGTAGCTTGGGGGAGGGAAGAGGGAGGGGATAAAAGGTAGATTAGGGGAGGGAGAGGGGAGGAAGAGGGAAGGTTGGGGAGGGAAAAGGAAGGGGAGGAAGAAGGTAGGCTGGGGAAGGGAAGAGGGAGGGGGTAGAAGGTAGGTTGGGGAGGGAAGAGGGAGGGGGTAGAAGAAGGTAGGTTGGGGGAGGGGTAGGGAATGTTGGAGGAGAGAAGGAGGATCTCCAGCAGTCAAGGACAACTTGGGGAAACCGACGAGGATCTTGCTTCCCGCGAGGACAGTTTCTTGGAAGGAATTTCAGAGGATGTCTGGGGAGGAGGGGGAGGGAAGGGGAAGGGGGGAGGGAGAAGATGTCTGGGAAGGAGGGGGAGGGTAGGGGAAGGGGGGGGGAGGGGAGGTATGGGAAGGAGGGAGGGAGGG
>NC_061850.1:28370947-28375947 GCF_019202785.1 Penaeus chinensis | reverse complement strand
CGACTTCAAAGCAAGCACAGGTTACTCTTGCCTTGAAAATGACTTCGTATTCGATTAATCTCGCTTGTGCATTGAAAGGATTTGTTTTTTATTGTATTTCTTTCTTCCGAAAAATGACTAAAATGAAAGAAAATAAAAAAAAATAAAGATAAAAAGGAAAGGGAAAAAAAAGAACGAAAAACGAACAAAAAAGACAACAAATTAGACGAAAAAGAAAAGATATAAAAAAATAGAAAAAAAACACGAAAAACGAAAAACGAAAAACGAAAACAATATAAAAAAAAAGAGAAAAAGGGAGACGGAGAGTTGAAAGATGCGTCGTCTCCTGAGCAAGCACAAGGTCGCCGAGGACTCCCCTGGCTCCTCAGTGCAGCCGAAGGTAACGGGACTCGCGTGCAAAGGGCGTCTGGGAAGGGACAGGCGCTCGGGAGGAGGAGGAGGAGGAGGAGTAGGAGGAGGGGGAGGAGGAGGAGGGGGAGGAGGAGGTGGAGGAGGAGGAGGAGGAGGAGGAGGGGGAGGAGGAGGAGGAGAGGGAGGAGGAGGAGGAGGGGGAGGAGGAGGAGGAGGAGGCGGAGGCGGAGGCGGAGGAGGAGGAAGCGGAAGAGGAGGAGGAGGAGGAGGAGGAGGAGGCGGAGGCGGAGGCGGAGGCGGAGGCGGAGGCGGAGGCGGAGGCGGAGGCGGAGGAGGAGGAGAAGGAGGAGGAGGAGGCGGAAGCGGAGGAGGAGGAGGCGGAGGCGGAGGAGGAGGAGGCGGAGGAGGAGGAGGAGGAGGCGGAGGCGGAGGCGGAGGCGGAGGCGGAGGAGGAGGAGGAGGAGGCGGAGGAGGAGGAGGAGGAGGAGGCGGAGGAGGAGGAAGAGGAAGAGGAGGAGGAGGAGGAGGAGGAGGAGGAGGAGGAGGAGGAGGAGGAGGAGGAGGAGGGGGGGAGGAGGAGGAGGAGGGGGGGAGGAGGAGGAGGAGGCGGAGGAGGAGGAGGAAGAGGAGGAGGAGGGGGAGGAGGAGGAGGCGGCGAAGGAGGAGGAGGTGCTGAGGCGAAGGCTCATCATGTATGCTTATCGTTATTATTATTGTTATTTTTATGTCTATCGTTGTTGTTGTCGTTATTATTAGAATCATTGCCGTTGTTGTTATTATTATCATTACTACTACTACCACTACTACTATTATTGCCATTTTATTATTATTATTATTATTATTATTATTGTCATTATTATTATTATTATTATCATTATTATTATTATTATTATTATTATTATTATTAATATTATTATCATTATCATTATTATCATAATTATCGTTATTATTATCATAATTATTGTCGTTATTGCCGTTATTATTATCATTATCATCAATGTTATATTGCTGTTATCATTACGTAGTATATCAGCTGATAGAACAATATTTGTAACTGATATATAGATTATATCACAGGTAATGCATCCACTGTGTATCATATATCACAGGTAATGCATCCACTGTGTATCATATATCACAGGTACACACATCTAAAGTATATCAAAGTTAATACACTAATGAGTATGATATATCCCAGCCAAAACACCGATTTGCATAGCCAGCATACCATCGAATATGTCACTTACACCTAAAGCATAAAAGATCTGTACATTATACCACATGTTATACAGTATATCCGAATTCCATCACAATGAACACGTAATTACCGTGAAATCAAAAACAATGGCGTAGTTACCTTGAGAATTTGTTTAAAATCCCAAAAGCAACACCTGTGCATTGAAAAAAAAAAAAAAATGATATATTTTTTCCTTCTTAAAATAACTCTACTTGCATTGCCCGAAGCGACACTCGGAACGCCACTCCTAAAAGAGAAAAAAAGGGAAGAAAAAGTACAAGTAGAAGGAAAATGAAAATCAAGGGATAAAGGAAAATAAAAATAAAAAGGAGGAGGAAAGAGAAATTTGAAAAGGAAATGGAGAAGGAAGACGAAAGGGAAAAGAAAAATTAGATAAAAAGAAATAGATGAAGAAGAAGAAAGAGAAAAACTAAAAAGACAAAAGAAAAGAAAAAGCAAAGTAAAACAAAACAAAAAGGAGAAGGAGAGGAAAAGAAAAACAAATAAAGAAAGAAAAAGACTAAGGAAAAAAGAGAAAGGAAAAGGAAAAAGAAAAATTTAAATGATGAAAAAAGAAAAAGACAAAACTGCATGACATGTTTTCAGTCATGACGTTATGCAGACCGTAGAGTCATGAGTGACGAAGAACGAAAGAATTAGAGAGAAGTGAAGAAGGAATGAGGGAACAAGGGAGGGAGGGAAGGAAAGGAGAGGGGGGAGGGAGGGGGTAAAGAAAGATGGAAAGGGAGGAGGTTGGGAAAGACACACACACACAAACACACACACACACACACACACACACACACAGATACAAAGAAAGAAAGTATAAAGACAGGAACAAAAATAAAAAGGTACAGAAACAAAATAGGAGAGAGAAAAGAAGAAATAGAAGAAGAAGAATATATATATATATATATATATATATATATATATATATAAAGTACCGGATGATTCTCCAATGACGCATTCTCTACCATCAAGGAATGTAATTTCACGTATAAATATTACGCGAGATCTATAATTATCCTGAGAAGATCTTAAGAAAAGTGAGCGGGTGGGCGTGGGCGTGGGGGGGGGGATAGGGGGTGTACCTGGCTATGAATTAGCATTTTTATTTTTAGCTCAATTCTTAAAATTTATCTTTATATCATTTTTATTGTGATTGTTAGCGTGTCTAGCTTTTTTTTCCGTTTTCTTTCGTTCCTACTTTTAGTGTGTTTTCTTTCATGCCACGTTTATTACGATTATTAGCATCCTTTTCTTTTTCTCGAGTATTTTTCTTTCATTTTTCTTGTTTTTATGATTGTTATTAGTGCCTTTTCATCCTTTCTCTGTGTTATTCCAATCGTAACGTAAGCATTATATTTTCCTCCATTTTTTAAACTTTATTATGATTCTTGCTATTTTTCTTGTTTATTTCATTTTCGCTATTCCCAGTTATTATCAACGTTGTGGTTATTGTTCTCCGTGCTTTTTCATTTTTTAATTTTATTTTGTTATTATTGTTTTATTTTATTTATCTTCTTTTTTTTTATAATGATAATGACGATAATTACGGTGTTAATAATCATCATTTTGAGACATCTGATATTCTTATTATCTTAATAATGTTCCGGTTTGTCGGTTTTATTTTTGTCTTTGATGTAAAAATGGATTTATAAGAAAAAAAAAAGTAAAAAAAGGCCTATAGTAATTTTTTTTTTTTTATAAGAAAAAAATAGGTTTACAATCGGTATTTTTGGGTAAAACGTAACTGAACTTGATTAAACTAAGCAATTCTGTTGTTTTTTATTTTCTTTTTATGGCCTACTTTGAAATAAAAAAAAAAAAAAAACAATAGAAGTTATACCGGTTTCGCATCTTGTTTTTTTTTTCTTTTTTTGTTTCTTTGTTACTTTTTTTTTTGGTCAAATTTAGTTGTTTTGTCTCTCGTGTTCCTTCGTTCTTTACGGGGTATCATGTTCTTTATTTTTTTTTTTATTATTATTTTTTTTTACATTGTCTTTGATGTCATTTTCGTTTTCTTTGATATGTTTGTTATTATTATTTTTCTTCTTCTTTTTCGTGTTCTTTGTTTATCCTTTTTCTGATTTCCTTCGTTTTCGTTCTTTGGTGGGTGTACATTTTTTTTTTTTTTTTTTCTTTGACCTTCATTCTTTGCTGGGTACAATGATCTTTTTTTTATTATTTTATCTTCGTTCTTTGTAAAACATATGCGTATATATATATTTTTTTTTTTTCGTCCGCATGGCATCTTATCTTGCTTTCTTATACTATTTTTTTTTTCTTCTTCGTTCCATCCATCTTATTTTAACATTATACACAGGCCCTAATTCCCTTTCATCTTCGTTCTTTCTAAGACATCTGTTTTATCAGTTCATATTATTCTGTTTATTTAATTTTCGCTCTTTTCCAAATGTCTTCGTAATGGAGAGCACGCATCCTGTTTTCCTTCTTCTCTCTCTTACCTTCTTCAGAAAACGTGGAAGAAGTTTACCGTTGTTAAAAACAGGATGGAAGTTTCTAGAAGGAAATGCCCGTGTCTTCCGTCAGAGAGAGGGAGAGAAAGAGGGAGGGAGAGGAAGGGAGAGGGAGGGAGGGATAGAGGGATAGAGGGAGAGAGGGAGAGAGGGATAGAGGGAGAGAGGGAGAGAGAGAGAGGGATAGAGAGAGAGGGATAGAGAGAGAGAGGGATAGAGAGAGAGAAGGATAGAGAGAGAGAGAGAGAGAGAGAGAGAGAGAGAGAGAGAGAGAGAGAGAGAGAGAGAGAGAGAGAGAGAGAGAAGGGGGAGAGGGAGGAAGGAGATAGGAGAGACAGACAGACAGTGAAAGACAGACAGATAGAGAAGTAGACAGAGTGAGAGAGAGAGGGGGGTGAGGGAGGGAGGTGAGAGGAGAGGCAGACGGCAGCGTGAAAGACAGACAGACTGACAGATTGATATATTAATAGAGAGATAGATAGATTGATAGATAAATATACAGGCAGATAGGTAGATAGACAGAGTGAGTGAGAGGGGGGAGAGGGAGGGAAAAGAGAGGAGAGACATACAGAGAGAGAGAGAGAGAGAGAGAGAGAGAGAGAGAGAGAGAGAGAGAGAGAGAGAGAGAGAGAGAGAGGGGGGGGGGGGGGAAGGTGAGACAGACAGATAGATATATAGACAGTGAAAGATGGAGGGAGGAGAAAGGAGAGACAAACAGAGTAAAAGACAGATCGATAGATAGACAGATAGATAAATAGAGTGAATGAGAGATAGAGAGGGGGGAGAGGGAGGGAGGAGAGACAGACAGACAAATAGATAGATAATGAGTGAAAGAGAGAGAGAGAGAGAGAGAGAGAGAGAGAGAGAGAGAGAGAGAGAGAGAGAGAGAGAGAGAGAGAGAGAGAGAGAGAAAGAGAGAGAGAGAGAGAGGG
>NC_061850.1:28360947-28365947 GCF_019202785.1 Penaeus chinensis | reverse complement strand
GGAAGGTGCGAAGGAGAGAAGGAACGAATGAGGGAGGGAAGAACGAAGGAGGGAAGGAACGGAAGAACGAAGGAGGGAAGGTGCGAAAGAACGAAGGAGGAAAGGAGCGAAAGAACGAAGGAGGGAAGGAGCGAAAGAACGAAGGAGGGAAGGTGCGAAAGAACGATGGAAGGAAGGTGCGAAGGAGAAAAGGAACGAAGGAGTGAAGGAGGGAAGGAGTGAAGAAGGGAAGGAGGAACGAAGGAGTGGAGGAGGGATGGAACACGCTCTGCCTGGTTGCTCCCTCGCCGTGCTTGCGTGCGACTGAATGAACGATGGCCTGGGCTGAAAGGGTCGTGTTAATTCATGAATGAATGAATGAGTGAGAAAGGATGAATGAGGGCCATCTAGTGAACGATATTTTTTATTTTGTTTTGGTTTTGTATCGTTTTCTTTTAACTGATTTTGCAACCGAATGATCCTTGCCATCAAATTCGAAAAAGAAATTGAATATATGTATACATCTTACACGTTTGATACCATCGACAATTACCTATACATTCATTCATTCATTCATTGATATAAAAAAAAAAAAAAAAAAAAAAAAAAAAATTTCAAAACCAAATAGAATCCTCACGACATTAGAAGGATGTGAAAGAGGGCGAGGAAAATTCAAGACAAGAATTTAAAAAATGCAAAAATCGTGCAGGAATTAACCCCACCATAAAATACGACCCGCCCCCCCCCCCCCCCTTAGCGTGTCTCCGGGCGTGTCCGAGAGAGATATTATAGCTGTCGGCGGTCGTACGTCTGGCAGGGACCTGTTTCTCGGTATACTACGAAACGACCGCCGAGGTTCTCGTACTGTACGATGGAGCTGAAATGTACTATTATTTTTTCTATTCCATTTATTTATCTATGTATATATTTATTTGTTTGTTAAATGTTTATCAAAATTATAATAAACTGTTGCCACGTAGTTTAAAAATGGTGATTAAGTGACCGAACTGTGAGCTGACAGAAAATGGTAATAAAGTAGAAAAAATAAAGTAACAATGGAGAGAAACAGTGATAAAAATAGTGATAAAAAGTAATAGATAATAAGAGTATGGTGGGTGGGGTAGGGGAGGGGGAACGAACGGACGAAAAATTAAGATATTGCATAATTAAGAACAGTTTAGAAGCGTGGGAAAAAACACGCGAATTACACGATAACAAATTCACTTGTTTTTTTGTTTGTTTTTCTTTTTTTTTGTTTGTTTCTGTGTATCAGTATTTCCCAATTGTTGATTAATAATCCGACCTCAAAATATTATTTAATAAGTCAAGTTGCAATTCGTTACATACAAAGCACTCACAGTAAAATACAAACGTCAGCATTCACACAGACAAACAGACGTAACGATATACACAGACTTACAAACACAAGAACAAAATAACGAACAAACAAACAAACACACTCTGACCTATCCAAGCGGCGCAACAAATACAAAACGAATACAAACATGTCGATCTCGGGCGTGCGATTTCCGTAGAGTTGTTTACGTTGTGTGTGTGTGTGTGTGTGTGTGTGTGTGTGTGTGTGTGTGTGTGTGTGTTTTATAGATTGAGAAGTGTTAAAAGTCTCCCAGAGATAATTCAATTAAGCGGGATAGTTTGATATAGGGGGACTATATAGTGGAATTCCACTCTATTTCTCTCTCTCTCTCTCTCTCTCTCTCTCTCTCTTGCTCTCTTTCTCTCTTTCTCTCTCTCTCTCTCTCTCTCTCTCTCTCTTCTCTCTCTCTCTCTCTCTCTCTCTTTCTCTCTCTCTCTCTCTCTCTCTCTCTCTCTCTCTCTCTCTCTCTCTCTCTCTCTCTATATATATATATATATATTGTTATAGTTATATCTAGGAGCATATGAAAAAATATATGATTGCTCCAACTGCAAGTTCAAGAAAATCCACAGCACGTATTAAAAAACTGCTCCTACCCTACGGCTGTCTAAAAGTCCTTGTTTTTTAATGTTTTCATATATGAGTCTGGCGTATTTGGAGGTCAGCCTAATATATATTTACGAGCGTACCGTATAAAAAAAATGGCTGCGATAGGATGTTCAACCTTGGCGCGAAAACCAGACTACACGTTAGCATCCTACAGATCCTTCCCCGCTGACGGAAGGATCCTCAGCCCAACAGGATATGGAAGGAATAACATCGTTACAGATTTAAGGACCGCTCTCGTTTCGTCATTTTTCCCTTAGGGCTTCACGAAGGACGTGGGAATGATTGTCACTTGTTTGTCAGGGGATTGTCTCAGTATGGATGACAAAAGTACGGTATGCTTTTGATAGGTATAAATAGTTCGGCGGAGTCGAGTCAGAGGATAGAGGGAGATGATAGAAAGAGAAGAGGGAGGGAGAAAAAGACAGAGGAAGAGAGAGGGAGGAGTGTGTTAGATCGAGAGAGCTACTTGGAGGAAGAAAGAGGGAATAAGGAAAAAGGTGATGAGTGTGTTAGAATGAGAGACCTAGAGAAGGAGAGAGACTACGTTAGAAAGAGAGAGCTAGAGAGAAAGAGAGAGAGTACTATGGAATATACACAGGATATTACCTGTGGTCGTAACATAATCCACATGGTCAAAATCTACACACACCCACCCCTACACCTACATGCCCACATACACAAATGCACATAAGTATGCATCCGTAAGCGTATTAATAAAAACACAAACACACACATTTACATGCACGTACACACATACGCACACACCCACAAAGAAGTACATTTGTACATGTGTATCTATGTGCATATATGTACAGATAATGCAACGTTTGATGTTGGTAATAAGACGTCACTCCCTATAAACGTACGCAATGTAATCTTTGGTCACGTGATGTCACAGCTGTTGGCAATGCTCTGCGGTCAGACTCGCGACACGTCATTTAGTGTTGGAAATCACGTTGGAATGCGTCGAGGATTAGCCCGTCACGTCGCGACTCGGTGGATTCCCCAAATCTAGACCTTTATGTCACCTCTATTCTCCTCCGAGTTTGCTTTGGGTGTTATCTGCAAAGGGGGGGGGGGGGGCAGGGGCAGGGTTATTCAGCAACGTTCTGCCTTTCTTGGAGGAGGGAGAGTGCGATTTGATGGATGTTCTAAATGGTTTAGATTGATGTTATATATATATATATATATATATATATATATATATATATATATGTACACACATATATGTATATATACACACATATCTGTATATGTATATATATATATATATATAGTTATACATATGTATATATATAGTTTATACATATGTATATGTATATATATAGTTATACATATGTATATATATATATATATAAGTTATACATATGTATATATATAGTTATACATATGTATACATGATTTTTTAAAACTGATTACCATGTTTATGATTCACAAAATACTGGCAATATTTATTTAATTTTAGCTGATTTTATTGGATCAGGTTTGATTCTTTCAGGGCACACGTTAATATAATTAATTCGTGTGTTTTTATTGATCGCATTTCATTGCATGAATTATCTTGTTAGACTCATTTAATTGGCAACGTGTATCGTTATCAAAGTTCAATGTCTTTTAATGTAATACAAAGTAGACAAGAGAGCGGTGTTAATAGGATTTCAAAAATAAACCCGAGATCAAATTAAATTCATAAAATATATACATATATACATGCATATATATATATATATTATATTATATTATATGTGTGTACGTGTGTTTTCCTTTTTTTCTTTATCTCCGAATCCAGAGTTAGTCGTTCTAACAACGCCAAAGACGCTTCCTCAGTTCCTCTCCATGCCCCCCCCCCCCCCTCGTCCCCCGCTCCCCAATCGCAATTACTCTCCCGCGTTTCCTTTGCCTCAACACCTATAAAGCAACCAAAACACCCTCAACGATTCCATAAACCACCAAGACGATCGACAAGAAGGAATCCAAAGACTTTTATAGAGGATTTGCAAAGTGTTCGAATACCATTCACTAATAGTAATCGACAAGGCAAGTTCCGATCCGCTCTGAAAGGATTTCTATAGACGACAGGACCAAGGGGACGGAAGCCATGCTTTTCTACATGTTCATCTTGTCTATACTTTGGTTCGGGATGGTGTTGCTTTTGTTATCGATGTACTGCGGCTACATGTGCGCCAAGTTTATCCTGCGGGTTCTGCCTTTGCTCTGGGAAATCGCGCGAGAGAAAATTCGCAATGGAGAGAGATATGTGTGATAATGGTAAGCGAAAATACAAGACTAATGAAAACGCAGCGATAAAAGGATTGGGATAAAACGTGAGGTTTCGAACACGGTAAGAGTGTTCGACGAGGGATTTTTCATGTGTTCGAAACCTCACGTTCTAATGCATTTTCTTTCTAATTGTGTATATGTTTTGCAATTGTTCCATGTCATCAAAAAGTAATGAAAGGTTGTTGTAAAAGATTGTTACTCAAGAAACTATGTTACATGTATAGGCTTATGACCGATGACCGATGGTTTATCTTTTGGAAATAAACTGGTTTTGACTTATTCCCGGGTGTATGTTTTCCAATTTCCTGTACTATTATAATTCGGCATTATTGAAATAATCTGTGGTACGTTCAGTGTGCTAAGAATATATATCTGAACGTGTCGATATGACATGTCTTTTATTATGCATAAATTTTACATATTATCAGCAAATGATTGATTAACACAAGTTTATACATGTTCCTATGTTTATAAAAATAGATTGGTAGATATTTCAGTAAATAAATATAGATAAACGTATGTGACAATCTGACAATAGACATGAATTTAAACCAAATAAATAAACACAATTAAATATGTATAATAATTCTATATCATAATTTTAGTAGAAACGGTGCATTGACTAAGTGAAATAGTAATCTTTAAGTTCAGATAAGTCAACTGATTTTTTTGTTTGTTCATATATAGTTTTCATTTAGCCTAAAAATATAGGGATTTCTGAGATCAAGGTATGCACTTGCGTCTAATATATATG
>NC_061850.1:28345947-28355947 GCF_019202785.1 Penaeus chinensis | reverse complement strand
AGCAGGGCGGGTCCTAGTCCTCGCTCCCAGGTCATCCCCGCCTTATAACTGTGATCCCTCTCGCATTTTTCGTGTGTCAGCGGCGCCCAGCAGAGACAACGCGACCTCTTAATCCCCATGGATTCGACGAGCCTCCTGTACCTGGCGCTCTCCCTCATGTGGTGGCTGCTTTTCACGAGCGTCACGTTTATGTTGCCCATGTCCCTGCTGCTGGCCATGTGGCTCGCGGGCGTCCACGGTATGCTGGTCCTGAGGCTCTTCCGTCTGGCGCAGGACGCTCTGCAACGTCGCTCGCGTCCCCTTCTGCAGGTCGTCGTTAAAATTATTCTCGCTGCGGAGTAGGTTGTTGTTCCTGCGAAAGAAAGGGAGGAAAAAGTAGAAAAAGATATGGAAATAATAAGAAAAAGTGAAAACACAAGGAAGAAGTAAAAGAAAATAGCGAACCTGTTAAAAATCCACCGCTGACCTTTTTTGTAATTCAATGGAAAACGCGTGATAATAAAAATCTGTTATCTTAATATCACTCTGTTCTCCGTCCGTCACAGCTCGACCTCATAATTTTCGACAGATATACCTTGACATGAATACATTTTATCCGGATTCCTTTGTGCAGTCGCGGGAAAGCGGAGGTTCACTGATCTCCCGGAGGACAGTGACAAGGACTAACTCGCAACAGCTCCAAATTATTCTCTTATATAGGGAGAGAGAGAGAGAGGGGAAAAAAGCGTCTTTTCAGTCAAGTCACCGAAATATGTCGGAATCGAGCAACGTGAATATCTTGTTCTAACATCACCACAACAAACAAAAACAATGTGTTGAGTCACCAAAATCTGCGCAAGGGTTATGGGCAGCTACACCAAGAGACACAATTTACTCTCAGACCACGTACCATATGCACGGGGGTAAACACAGCATACTGCTTCTCAAGGTCATTGGGCGAAGCGGCGCGAAAAAGAAATATGCTGTTCGGGGCTCCTATGGAAGCTGTTTACTGGATGGTTTACTGTGAAGTTGTGGAATTTGTTTGTTTGATTTTGGTTGTAGGAGATTGTGTAGCGCAAAAAAATGGGTTGGTTGTCTTCCTTATGCATGGTGTTTGTGTTTCTGGTGGCCGTTGTAGATTGTTTAAGCGAAGTTACGGAAGTTGTTTACATTTTTAGTTGTACGAGTGGCGCGTAATTATGGGTTGTTTTTTTATTGATGTTGTTTGTATGTCTGGTTGTTGTTGTAGACTGTATACAGCGAAGAAATGTGTTATTTGCTCCTCTGGTTGTTGCAGTTTGTATATTGCGAAGTTTAAGAATTTGTTTATATTTCTGTTTGATGTAAATTGTTAAGCGCGAAAAATGTATTGTTTGCTCTTCTCTGGAAGTTGTTTGCAGTTTTGGTTGTTGCAGAGTGTAGTTTGCTTTTCTATCGAAGTAGATTACATTCTGGTTTGTTGTAGATTAGCGCGAACAAATATGTTGTTTGCTCTTCTTTGGAAACTGCATATATATATTTTCGGTTGTTGTAGATAGTTTAGCGGGATTTGTATGAAAGCTACGACAGATTTATGTTTATTTATAATTGTTTTAAATCTGTGACCGGAGTTCTAATGTGACCAAATATTACATATCTGAAGCATATTCTAGAACCACTGTTTTGAGGAAAAAAAATCTGTATATAATGCATATCCCCAACGGAAATGACATCTTATTTCAGCGAGATAGTTAAGCCTGGGATCCTCATTATTCATTTTTTGAGGAAAATAAAACAAATGAGGGTCTGGAAGCGCAAGGGAACTCGATGACCTGTGTGAGGCAAAGGAAGAATTTTTTTTTTTTATTTATTTATATTTTTAAAGAAAACAACAAAACGGAAAATATGACGCATAAACTACTTTTAAAATTGCGATAAGATTAAGGATAACGTTGCGTATACAGAAGACCAAGGGCAGTAAAAAAATACATTATGATTCATATATATATATCATTAGAGTAAAATATATAACACTAACCAGGAAGTAAAAGACAACAAACCTAATAATGTACATAACAATTTCAACATTTGAGCGAAAAATAACATCTCAACGTATACAAGAGCTTTGAGAAAGAGACAAAAGATAATAAACACTAAGGCAAAAGGCAAAGGGAATGTCCTAATGATATGCAAAGCCTGTTATCACGCCCACCCTCCGCCCCCTAACCTAACCTGAAGTACAAAGCCGTATACCTTATTTTATGGCGACTAGGTACTTATTTACCTCTTTTATTTACCCTATGGCATCATCCTAGCCTTGGATTTTTATCCTTAATCCTTTTTCCAGTCTTTATCCTATCCTCTTTGTTTTTAGGTTCGTATGAAGTCGGAGAAAGGAAGGAGGGAATTATTATTTGTTTTATATTTGCTGATTATTGAAGCCTCTTGATATTTTTCTCTTTTTCTCCTTTATTTTAACCAACGTTTTAAAAGTTTATTATCTCTCCTTCGTTTTCCAGTTCTTTCGTCACTCTCTCTTTCTTCTTCTCCCTTTTTTCTTCGCTTTTAAACCTTCACTTGTCCCTCCCATCTCCCCCACCCCCCCGACTCCCCCTTCCCCGCCCCCAGTCACGGTTGATGACGTCACGGACTTACCTGGAGCGAGTACCTGGTTTTTCTGGCGAAGCTTTTAGGGAAGGGCTCATACCTGGCTGGTATTTAGTATCGCTAGATTAATTATTTCTGTTGATGGTATAGATCATAGATAATCTGTTGTTTATGTCTCTTATCTCTTTTTTTTTCGTCTTCGTAGATGGTATTTATAAGTTTTTTTTTTTTTTTTAAATCTTTATTACAGTTGATTTGGCATTAACTGTTGATAATCTACGGTTTATCTTTAATAACGGTTTATTGTTATTATTTCGTTGCACATTTCATATTGCTAACATATATCTATTTCAAAATTTTACCAGTATTTTATATTCTTCACTTTGTTATTACCATCATCATTATTATTTTGTATTATCGCTTTCATCTTTTCGATGATTTTATTCATGCCATTTATGTATTTCGTTTTACATTTTTAAGCTCGTATCCACCTAAAGGCGCCTTAATTTTCGCGCCAAAACTACGACCCGCGGGAAAAAAAGAGGTTTCAAAAGCGTCTTTTCTATGCAGCAGGCTTTTTTTTTTTTGGGGGGGGGGGCATAGGATACAAAGGTCAACAGGATACTTGAGAGCGAAAAAAAAGGATTTTCGGATCCTTCGAATTGATTCTCCTTAGGTGGGGATAACCTGTGATTTCTTGGCTGTTTCACAATCATCCGAGTCAAAAGACAGACATTCGGACGAAAATTACGTTGCGTTGTCCGAATGCTTGTATTGTTGTTACTGTAATCTCGTCAATTAACGGAATAGCTATTATTTTTTTTTTTATCAGCTTGCTTATCTTTCTGTCTCTCTCTCTCTCTCTCTCTCTCTCTCTCTCTCTCTCTCTCTCTCTCTCTCTCTCTCTCTCTCTCTCTCTCTCCCTGCCTCTCACTCTCTCTCCCTCCCTCCCTCCCTCCCTCCCTCCCTCCCTCCCTCGCTCCCTCCCTCCCTCCCTCCCTCCCTCCCTCCCTCCCTCCCTCCTTCCTCTGCCTCTCCCCTTCTCTCACTCTATCTATCTGTCTATCTCTATCTATCCACCTATCTGTTTTGCCTTTCAATCAAGCAATTAATCAATTTATCTGTCTATATATTAATTAATTCATCAAACATTGTCTCTATCCATTTATATCTCTACCTTTCCCACTCTCTCTAAATGCATTATTTCTCTCTCTCTCTCTCTCTCTCTCTCTCTCTCTCTCTCTCTCTCTCTCTCTCTCTCTCTCTCTCTCTCTCTCTCTCTCTCCCTCTCTCCCTGTCTCCCTGTCTCCCTCTCCCTCTCTCCCTGTCTCTCTCTCCCTCCCTCCCTCCCTCTCTCTCTCTCTTTCTTTTTCTCTTTCTCTCTCTCTCTCTTTCTCTCTCTCTCTCTGCCTCTCCCTCTCCCTCCATCATTAGCGAGGGTGACTGTCCTGTCCTGACCTCCAGTTCGCCTTCCTCTTGGCGTCGAACCAAACAGCTTCGCGAGGAAAAGAATATATGATTTTTTTATGTGATTTTTTCTGTGCATTTTCGTGGTTTGGACATAGCGGGAGGTTATTGACTATTTCCTTTTGTATGTGATTCATTTGTGTTTGTGTGAATGTGCTAATGGGTAATTGTCGCTGAGTGAGAATGGAGAATGTGTTTACGTAATTTTTGTTGTTGGTTGTATGAGCGGTCTTTTGTTGAAAGGGAGAATAATTTTTATTGAAATAGATTAAGGTTAGGATTTGTTTTGTTGTTCGTGGTGTGTATAAATGGGATTAATGTGGAATTGATTTGTTTTATTTGGCTTTATCTGTATCAGAGATATTTTCGTAGAGATAAAGAGTATATATTTTTCCTAAAACTAAACCATCTTAAAATACATCTTTGTCTTCTATCTATTTATCTTTCTATTTATTTTATTCATGCATTTATCTATTATGCATTCATTTATTCAATTTTTTAAAACTCATTTTCAACTTCCTCTTCACCTTCCTCATTTCCGCCTTTTATCCGCCTCATTGCATATTCATTTCTGCATCATTTAAGAAGTACGTGCGTTGGAGATTTTGATACTGTATCTGTTGTCTCTCACACACGTTCGCGTTCGCATGCATACACATTTATATAGATTGTTATATTACGGATGGAATGTTAATAGGGATATGTGGATGAACACATAAACATATATATGTGTGTGTGTATATATATATATATATATATATATATGTGTGTGTGTGTGTGTGTGTGTGTGTGTGTGTGTATGTGTGTGTGTATGTGTGTGTGTATTTATATTCATATATATGTCTATATATGTATATATATATATATATATGCGTGTGTATATATATATATATATATATATACATGTGTGTGTGTGTGTGTTTTGATCAGCGAAATAATTATTTTTATTACTTTTATCAATTCAATCTTAACTGGTTTACCCATCACATCCAACCCATGATGCTCTTGGTCCCTCTCGTACTCGCAGCTCAATCACTTTTACCGATTCATCTCAGCTGACAATTTTTATCAGAATCACTCAGCGCCGTATTTGATTCCTTGGCAACTTCACTTGGTTGAGTGACTTTAACCAATCAACCAATAGAATTCATAATTGCTTGTTTACATTCCTTCACTTGGTTGAGTGACTCTAACCAATCAACCAATGGGATTCTTAATAGCTTGCTTATATCCCCTGCAACGTTGCACTTGCCAATTCCCCTTCCTTCAAAAATACCAACCAGTATTAATTTCAACCATTTCGGATAATTCTTGGATATTGTATATTATTGAAGATTGATATTAATGTTTATGGTTACGTGAATATTTTGATTTAATTACGCAGTCAGCTAATCTCTCATTCAGCCAATCACGTAAACAACCGAATCTCTCAGTCATCCAGTCAACCACTCAGCTAGTCATCCAGTCAACTGATCATTTAACCAATCAGCACAGTCACCCAACCACCCAATCAGCTAACCCCTCAACCACCCAAACAACCAATCACCCAATCACTCACCTAACCAATCGCTTAACCACACAACCACCCAACCACTCAACTAACCCAACCGCCATTCACCCAATCACCCAATCACCACCAATCCTAACGACCCCCCTCCCCCTCTCTCCCCCCCAGGCGTGCGATCGGGTGCCCCAGATTCGGGCCAGAAGCTCCGGCTGGGCAACGGGCGCGGACCCTGGACTGGGCAGCTGCAGGTCAAGTATGCCAACTCGTGGGCCTTCGTCGACGCCCGCGGGTGGTCGCATACCCTCGGGCAGCTGGTGTGTCGCCAGCTGGGATTCCTCGGGTGAGTTGGGAGGAGAGGGATACGTATGTCTGTGTATATAAATATATATACAGTATATATTCATTTATATTGTTTTATGGATGTTTGTGGGATGTATATATGTATGTGTATATATATTATATATATGTGTGATGCATATATGTATATATGTATATATATGTGAATATATGTATGTATTTGTCATATATATATGTATCTATATATATGACATATGTTATGTATGTATATATATGTATATATGTGTACATATGTATATATATGACATATGTTATGTATGTATATATATGTATATATGTGTACATATGTATATATATATATGTTTATAAATACACACACACACACACACACACACATATGTGTTTCTGTCTATGAAGACAGAGCCATTTATGTCGGCGCTTTACCCAACGAAATTTGTAAAATACTTTTCATAATATTATTCCTTATCACATGTTGTTCCAGACAAATTACCTTCTTGAAGCAAGAAATATTTGTCGTTTCCTCACATCTCTTCCCTTAAGCAAACAGATCCATTGTCTTGAGTTCGAGAGAGAAGACATTACACGGCCTTTCATGGACATTAATTTTAGGCTCGTGGGCGTCCGCGATTCAAAACCCTTGGGAAATTTATAACTTCGTGAAAAAAAATGAAAAAAAGATCCACTAGTTATTTTTTTTCTTATCGGTTTCTTGTCACATTTTTTTGAGATAGAAAAAGACAATGAAATAAATGCATGGGTTTTTATGGGCATTAATTTTAGGCTTGTAGGTTTCCGCGATTAAGCGAAATTCCATTTTTTTAAATCTAGTCATCGTAATCTTAAAACAAGTTAATCTCGTAATCTTTTCTCTGCTTGTTTCTGTCTCTTTTTTGCGTAACTCTTTCCTCCTCCCAAAAAATCTGATTTTTGACAAATGATTCCCCGAGATTTATACGTATTTTTGCTTTTTTTTTTTTTTTTTCTTTTTTGAAGGAAGGTCGACAGGTTTCGCTTGAAGGTAATTATGCTTATCGTGGAGGTCTTAAATAACTCGTCTGTCAAAACTGAAAGGCAACGGACGATGGGCAGGCATGGGGGGGGTGGGGGGGGTGGAACAAAGACTTTAGGCTCGTGCGCGGAATTTTCTGGAATGCGACGCTTTTCGTCTTTTGTTTTTCTTTTTTTTCCCTTTTTTCTTTTTGTTGAAGATCTTTCGGTAGGTAGTTTTTTTCTCACAATTATGTAAAATTTGTAAGAAAAAAAAAAGATTCGTATGTGTGTATGAGTGTTTGTGTGTGTGTGTGTGCGCATGTGTGTGTGTGTGTGTGTGTGTGTGCGTATGTGTGTGTGTGTGTGTGTGTGTGTGTGTGTGTGTGTGTGTGTGTGTGTAGGTGTGCTTGCACGCTTTTATGCGTGCGCGCGTGTGTTTGAGTGTGTAGGTATTATATTAGTCTGAGGGAATGTGTAATGTTAACATATACTGGTGTTTTACCGTCCATTATTTGCACATGAACGCCCCAAATCTGCAAATGAAAAATATAATAATTCACTTCACATTAAAAACCCGACGACTTAATTTTCTCAAACAACCTCCCTTTCAATTGTACTTTACGTCATCATCCGTGATTCGGAGACGTCCCACGCAGAAGGAGAAGATTGATTATGCAAATGAGGTCATTAAATCGGCGCGTCGAACCGTAATTAGGATGTCTTGCGTATAAATTCCCCATCAATATCTTTGGGGTTTGGAGAAGCTCGTCAGGGAGGGAGGAAGTCACGCGAACTGAGATGAGGGAAAGGCTCGCTGAGGGGGAACAGCGAGAGAGAGACAGAGGGAGAGGGAGGGAGGAAGGGAGAGAGGGAGAGAGAGAGGGAGAGGGAGAGGGAGAGGGAGAGGGAGAGGGAGAGGAGAGAGAGAGAGAGAGAGAGAGAGAGAGAGAGAGAGAGAGAGAGAGACAGAGAGAGAGAGAGAGAGAGAGAGAGAGAGAGAGAGGAAGAGGAAGAGGGAGAGGGAGAGGGAGAGGGAGAGAGGAGAGGGAGAGGGAGAGGGAGAGGGAGAGGGAGAGAGAAGGAGAGAGAGAGTGAGAGAGAGAGTGAGAGAGTGAGAGAGAGAGAAGGGAGAGAAGGGAGTACTGACAGAATTATGAATAAAAAAAAACATTATCAAACCAATGGAAAAAAAACTGATATTAATAATGCATTAGTGTCGCATAACAAACACATCATAATAACAGATAAGGTAATAAACAATAATGAGATCTTTTTTTATCTGATTGATGATATGAATAACATTAATAAAACCGAACCGACCCATGTCACAGAACAGACAATAACAAAGTTAACTGAATAATAACAAAAAAGAAGAGAAGAGAAGAGGAAGAAGAGGAATATAGAAGAAGAAAAAGAAAAAAAAAAAAAGATGATGAGTGAAAGAAAAGAAAAGAAAGACGAAGAAGAAGAGGAAGAAGAAGAAAAGAAAAGAGAAAAAAAGAAGAATAAAAGAAAAGAGAAAAAAAAGAAGAAAAAGAAGATAAAAAAGCCGGATCTTGTGTGGCATCGAAGGTCACGTCAAAATACGACTTCACGTTCAAGGTCAGGCCGGCGACGCAGAGGGAGGCCGGACGGTCGGGCGAACGGCGCGGGGTGGCTTTCCCCCGCGCCCGCCGTTCCGTCTAGGCTCTCACCCCCTCCTCCTCCCCTCTTTTATGCCGCTGTTGCTGTGTGTATCTTTATTTCTCTTTTATTATTTTTTTCTTACTCATTCTTTCCCCCTCTCTTCTTATCTTTCATCTCTCCCTCTCTCTCTTTTTGTCCTCCTTTCCCCTCTCTCCCTTTTTTCTCTCCTTCCCCTTCCCTTCTCTCCCTCTTTCTACCCCTTTCCTTTTCCCCCCGTCTCCCTTCTCTCCATGTCCTCCCTCTCTCCCTCTCTCCTCTCTTTTTCCTTCCCTTCTCATCTCCTCATCTTCCCTTCTTTCCCCATTCATTTACCTCCCCTTCCTCCTCTCTCCTCCCCTTCCCTCCTCTCCTCTCCTCCTCTTCCCTTCTCTCCTCTCCTCTCCTCTCCTCCTCTTCCCTTCTCTCCCCTTTCATTCTCTTCTACCATTCCCCTCTCTCCTTTCCTCCCCTTCCCCTCTCTCCTCCTCCCCTTCCCTTCTCTCCCCTTTCATTCTCCTCTCCCCTTCCTCCTCTCTCCTCCCCTTCCCTTCCCTTCTCTCCCCTTTCATTCTCTTCTACCAATCCCCTCTCTCCTCTCCTCCCCTTCCCTTCTCTCCTCCTCCCCTTCCCTTCTCTGCCCTCCCCCCCTTCCCTTCCCTTCTCTGCCCTCCCCCCCCCCTTCCCCTTTCGCGTCACAGCCTTGAACTTGAGTCCTGAGTCTGACCTGCGTTCGAGGGTGAAGGAGGAGTGTTGGGAGGGAGCGGCGGAGGGGAAATAGAATAATGATAATGGTGATAATAATAAAAATGTTAAGAATAAGGGTAAGAAAGATAAGAATGATGGTATTAATGAAAATAATGGTAATGATAACAATCAAACAAATCAAAAGGAGAAAAAATAACACAATACGAAGTAAAAAACAAACAAACAAACAAAAACTACAAGGGAAACAAAACAAAGAAATACAAGTAAAAAATATATAAAGCAACCAAATATTAAAGAAAAAAACAACAACAGCGATAAACACGCTGGGCACTCGAACAAATAAAACAAATGGAGATTCAGCTTCTGTCTTGAAATCATTCAGATGGAACGCCACGTGCAAGAACATGTGACTAAGGCAAAATATAGATAGATAGATAGATACAATAGGGGAGAGAGAAAAGAAAGAAAAAAAAGAGGGATGGACGGGAGAGAGAACGAGAAATGGAGAAAGAAAATATAAGAGAGAGACAAACAGACAAACAGGCACAGACATAAAACAGATAACCACTAAAACAAGAAAGAACAAGAAGAAAGAAAAAAAAAAAACGAAAACTCCAACCAACGACAAGCGAATCTAATTTGCATGCAGCTCCTTGATGATTCCGTCCCCGCCAAATAAGGCCGCGAAATATGGCGTCGTCTCCTGCCAGGGGGAAAGCCCGCGAAAAATTTTGAGTGCGTGTTCGGTGTTCTTGCGGTGGAAAGATCATTTTCTGTCGT
>NC_061850.1:28330947-28333447 GCF_019202785.1 Penaeus chinensis | reverse complement strand
AGCAAGTCACGAATTGAAGAGAACTCCTAATTACCGTAAACAAAGAAAGTGACAATAGAACAAAACCTCGTCAATTGCTTATTTGGCCTTGACTTCTAAGGTGTGGTCGGTTTCTTCGGTAAATAGTGTACAATTCACTCGTCAGACCTCTCTGGCAGTACCCTCCCTCTCCTTTTCTGTGTTTTCTTCCTCCTTTTCTTGTTGTTGTTGTCCTTCTTCCCTCTTTTCTTTTCCTTTATTCTCTTCTTCTGCTGTTTCTTCTTCGTTTTCTTCTTCTTCTCCTTCTTCTCCTTCTCCTTCTCCTTCTCCTTCTCTTCCTCCTCCTCCTCTTTCTCCTCTTCCTCTCTCTCTCCATCTTCTCCTCCTCCTCCTCCACTTCCACTCAATTATTCTCCTCTTGCTCCTCCTCCTCCTCCTCCTTTTATGCTTCCTCCTCCACCTCCTCTACCTCCTCCTCTTCCTCTACCTCCTCCTCCTCCTCCTCCTCCTCCTCCTCCTCCTTTACCTCCTCCTCTTCCTCCTCCTCCTCCTCCTCCTTTACCTCCACCTCTTCCTCCTCCACCTCCTCCTCCTCCTCCTCCTTCTCCTTCTCCTACCTCCTGCTCCCTTCCCTCCCACTCCCCCTCCCCACCTCCCCCCTCCCCCACCTCCTCATACCTTCCTTCCAAGTAATCACGACGAGTGTGTCATTCTCGTCGACGATGCAGGATGTGTACTTCTCCCTCTTCCTTATAAGTCGCCGCATCTTCGTCTATTTTCATATCTTCTTGAGTTCTTAATTATAGTTCTTAAGAGGTTTAGTGTGTTCCTCCGTCCCTCGCGAGTGGCTTTTGTTGCAGGATGTTGCATGCCATGATTGTTATTCTAATGCGGTGAATAAGCAGAATGAATGGCTATTTTTGTAGGCGAGGAATGTTATGTTTTGAGAATGTTTATGTATTTTTTTAAATTACTGTTGTTGTTAGTGTTTTTTTTTTTTTTTTTTTTTTTTTTTTTTTTTTGTATTGTGGTAGAATAAGTCCAGGCGGAGTACTTGTTTATTTTTTTTTTCGTTTTTTTTTTTTTGTTTCTTGTTTCATGTTCGCTTACCGAAATCTAGATTGTAGATTCTTATCTTTGTCTTTTTCTCGTTTTTTTTTCCTCTTGTTGTTTTTGTTTTTGGTTGTTACTCTTTTTTGTGTTTCGTTTGTTTGCTTGCTTTTTCGTTGATATTGTGTTTGGTTATTTTGTGTTTCGTTGTATTTGTTTTCGTTCTCGTCGAGTAAAATGGACACGTCATTCTGTCTTCGTAGATTAGCCAGGCAGAGGACCGCGTGCCCAGATACCCTTCTGTCTTATTCCTTCGTCGTCTGTTCTTCGTTTCTTTCAACTTCTATTATTTTTTCATTTTCTTTTTCTTCTTCTTCTTCTTCTTCCTTTTATTCTTTTCCTTCTTCTTCTTTTTTCTATTCTTCTTCTTCTTCTTCTTCTTTTCCTCTTCCTCCTCCTCCTCCTCTTCTTCTTCTTCTTCCTTTTATTCTTTTCCTTATTCATTTTCTTCTTCTTCTCCTTCTCCTCCTCCTCCTCCTCCTTCTCCTTCTCCTCTTCCTCCTCCTCTTCTTCCTCCTCCTCCTCCTCCTCTTCCTCCTCCTCCTTCTCTTCCTCCTCCTCCTCCTCCTTCTCTTCCTCCTCCTGCTCCTCCTCCTCGTCCTCCTCTTCTGCGTCCTCTTCCTCCCCCATTCCCTCCTCCTCCTCCTCCCCATTCCCCCCTTCCCCTCACCCTCACCACCTTCCTCATTACTCCCTATTCACCCTAGAAAATAAAGGACCCCCCTCACCCCCACCCCCCGCCCCCCCAGCCCATCTGCGTATCCCAACATCGCCTCAGGGTCGAAGATGCTGCTGCCCTCATGACGTCACGCGGCCGGCCTTCAACTTGACTTGTTGGGAATTTTTCTCTTTTTTACTGATTTTTTTTTTTTTCATTCTGTCGTTTGTTTGTTTGTTTGTTCGTTCGTTCGTTCGTTCGTTTTCTTCTTCTTCTTCTTCTTCTTCTTCTTCTGCTTCTTCTTTATATGTTATTCTTTTCGTTTCGTTTCTTCTTTTTTTCGTTTTTTCCCTGTTTTTTTTCTTTGTTTGTTTGTTTGCTTAATGTTTTCTTTTTATCCTTCTTCTTCTTTTCGTTTTTTTCACTTTTTTTTCCTTTTTTTAGTTTTCGTAAAGGGGGTCGTTGCACAGGGTTGCCACTTTTTCTATTCTTTTTAAGGGGAAGTTTCAGGGTCAAGTAAGGACAAGTTGGGGGGTAGGGGGGGGAAGGAAGGGGGGAGGAAAAGGGAGATGGGTAAGAATGGATGGAGAGGTAATAGGAAGGGAGAAAAGGATAGGGAGAAGGAGGAAGGTAGAGGGAAATGTGTGTGTGTGTGTGTGTGTGTGTTTTGTGTGTGTGTATGTGTGTGCGTGCGTGTGTGTGTGTGTGTGTGTGTGTGTGTGTGTGTGTGTGTGTGTATGTGTGTGTGTGTGA
>NC_061850.1:28315947-28318447 GCF_019202785.1 Penaeus chinensis | reverse complement strand
CGGGAAAAGATGTCAAGTCATTAATACTCACTCATATGGCATAGAAAAAAAGAAAAGAGAGGTTTGAGGACGCGCCAAAAATGGCTTGTTTACCATTATGTAAATTGTTGCGATGGAAATGAGAGATGGGGACGTGGGAATGCGAGGAGGAGGAGGAGGAAGAGGAGAAGAAGAATGAGGAAGAGGAGGAGGAGTAATGGAAGGAAGGAGGAGGAGGAGAAGGAGGAAGAAGAAGTTGATGAGGAAGGGGGAGAAGAGGAGGAGGAAGAGTAGAAGGAGGAAGAGGGGGGTTGGAGGTGAAGGAGGAGAAGGAAGGGGGGAGGAAGAGGAGAAGGTGGAGGAAGGGGAGGAGGAGAAGGAGGAGGAAGGGGGGAAATGGAGTAGGAGGAGAAAGGGGGGAAATGGACGAGGAGGAGGAAGAGGGAAAATGGAGGAGGGGAGAAGGGGGGGAAATGGAGGAGGAGGAAAGAAGAGGAAGGGGGAGGAGGAGGTGGAGGAAGAAAGAGGAGGAGGAGGAGGAGGAAGGGGGAAGAGGAGGAGGAGGAAGAGGAGGAGGAGGAGGAGGAGGAGGAGGAGGAGGAGGAGGAGGAGAACAAAACGACAAACACGAATTTGATAAATGGGAGTGAGAAAGAGACAAATAAAAGGAGAAAATAGAAAGAGGGAATGAGAGAAAAAGGCAAAGATGTACAAATAATTATAAGATGAGAAAGAATGAAAAAAATAATAAACTAACAGAAAGGCAAGAGAAAAAGGAGGAGAAGGAATAGGCGTAGAAAAGTAGAGAAAATAATGGAAAACAAAAGCGAGGTAGGAGGAAAAAAGGGGGAGAGAGAGAGAGAGAGAGAGAGAGAGAAGAGAGAGAGAGAGAGAAGAAGAGAGAAGAGAGAGAGAGAAAAGAGGGGGAGAGAGAGAGAGAGGGGAGAGAAAAGAGAGAGAGAAAAGAGAGAGAGAGGAAAAGAGAAGAAAAGAGGAGAGAGAGAGAGAGAGAGAAAAGAGAGACGAGAGGGAAGAAAGAAAGAAAGAGAGAGAGAGAGACAGAGAGAGAGAGAGGGGGGGGAGGGAGGGAGGGAAGGGAGAGAAAGAGAGCGAGAGGGAGAAAAAAGAAAGAAAGAGGAGAGAGCCAGGGGAGAGCAGAGGGGGGGGGGGCGAGAGCGCGAGAGGGGGGGGTGGGCTCGCGCGCGCGCGCGCGCGCGCGCGCTCTTCTGCGTCGCGCGCCGCGCCTCGCGGGCTCTCTCTTCCGCTGGCTCGCCGCGCCGCTCCGCCACGCCCTCCCCGCTCTGCACCCACGCGCCATTTGGGCCCCCCGCCCCTCCCCGCCCCCCCTTCTCCGCCTCCTCCCCCGCCGCCGCCCCTCCCCGCCTCCTCCGCCTCCGGCGCCTCCTCCCCTCCTCCCGCCGCCCCCCGCCTTGCCCTCCCCCTCCTCCGCCACCTCCTCCCCGTCCCCGCCTCCGCCTACGCCTCCGTCGCCCGCCCCCCCCCCCCCCCCCGCCCCCTCCCCCTCCCCCGCCCCCTCCCCCTCCCCCCCCCGCCCCCTCCTCCTCCTCCTCCCCTCCCCCCCTCCCCCCCCCCCTCCCCGCCCCCCTCCCCCCCCCCGCCCCCCTCCCCGCCCCCGCCCCCCCCCCCGCCCCCCCCCTCCCCCTCCCCCCCCCCTCCCCTCCCCCTACTCCCCCCCGTCCGCCCCTCCCCTCCACGCCGCCCCCCCCCCCCCCCCCACCCCCCGCCCTCCCCGCCCCGCCCCTCCTCCTCCGCCGGGCCTTCCCGCGCCTCCGGCTCACCCTCCTCCTTCCGCCCGCCCCCACGCCCCCCGCCTCCGCCCGCCCCCCCCCCTTACAACCGCCCCAACCCCTGCCCAACCTGCCCCCGCGCGGACCCCCAAGTTGCCTACGCCTAGCCAGCCGCCCATGCCTTTTCCCCCCCACTCTCACCTCCTCCCAACTCACCAAATCCCCCTCACCAACCGACCACTCCACTCCCTCCTCACCTACCCTCACCAACCCCTCTCACTCCCTTCCTCTCTCCCTCTCTCCCCCCCCCCTCCCTCCCCTCTCCTCCCCCCCCTCTCTCTCCTTTCCCCCCCCCCCTCCCTCCCCCCTCCCCCCTCCCTTTCTCCTACTCCTCTCTCTCCCCCTCCCTTTTCGTTTTCCTACCACTCCCCCTCCCCTTTTTTCCCTCTCTCATCTCTCCCTCTCTCTCTCCCTCCCCCCCCCTCTCTCCCCCCTTTTCCTCTTCTCTCTCTCCCCTCTCCCCGTCCCTCTTTCTCCCCCTCTCCCCTTCTCTCTCTCCCTCCCTCCCCCCCATCCCCCCTCCCTCCCTCTCTCTCACCCCTCCTCTCTTTTCCCCTCCCCTCTCTTCCTCTCTCTCTCACTCAAAACCCCTCCTTCCCCTCCCTTTCCTCTCTATCTCTCTCTCCTCTCTCTCTCTCCTCTCCTCTCTTTCCCCCTCTTCTTCTCTCTCCTTCTCTCTGCTCTCTCTCTCTCTCTCACTCCCCTTCTCTCCA
>NC_061850.1:28298447-28310947 GCF_019202785.1 Penaeus chinensis | reverse complement strand
ATAAACGAGAAAAGAAGAAAGGAGGAAGAGGTGACGATTGAAAAAAAATGAAGATCACGATGCGCAGCAGAGACACAATCCCTTGCTCGTAGATCCGGGTCAAGTAACCATACCATGATACTTAAACGACGAGGGTGATAATTAAAAATATATAAACACATGAGTGAATGAAGAGATGGATAAACAAATAAATGGGAGAAAGAGTTTGAAAAAAAAATGTACAGATTGGGTTTTTTTTCGAATCCGAGACTAATTTCCCGCCTCGTATGCTCGATTTTTTTTCCCAGTCATCTTGAAAATTATCTTTGTCTCGTTCTCAGCTTTTATATGCTCTCTCTCTCTCTCTCTCTCTCTCTCTCTCTCTCTCTCTCTCTCTCTCTCTCTCTCTCTCTCTCTCTCTCTCTCTCTCTCTCTTTCTCTCTCTCTCTCAATCTCACTCCCTCTCTCCCTCTCCTCCTCCTTCTCCCTCTCCTCCTCCCTCTCCCTCTCCCTCCTCCTCCTCCCTCCCCCCTTCCCTTCTCTCTTCTTCCTTCTCTTCTCCTTCCTCCCTTCCTCCTTCTCTCTCCTTCCCTCCCTCCTCCCTCCCTCCCTCCCTCCCTCCCTCATCCCTGGAAAGCCCATGCCTCTGCATGACCTTTCGCCGATCCCGTTTCGTCATTCACTTTCCGTCCGTCAAGGCATTGCATGACATTAGGTTATGTCATGCGACGTATTGCGGTATTTTTTTGCTATATTGTGCATGACGAGGGATTGCAAGTTGACTTTGGGCGTGTGTTGTGTGTGTGTGTATGTGTGTGTGGTAAATATTCGTGTTTGTGTTTGTAAGTGTAAGTATTTTCTCGCGAATGATTAAAAAAAAATAATTACTATCCCTACATGAATCAACAACATCAAAAAAACATAAATTGATAGATACAAATTATAATCAAGAGAAGGGATCCAATCTCTTATACTCCACTGCAACTCGATCCCACTAGCGGCCTGTGGCAAAAAAATTGAAAAAAAAAATCGAAATCGACACGGAATGCGTCCGGAGCGATTCCCCCAGAAGGCCAAAGAACAACCTTGCAGAATGGAGTCATGCTGACTCGCCATGCGCAATAAACAGGCGCCCTGAATCACAACTTACGAACAATCACAAGAATCGACCAGCGTGCCTAAATACGCGGCTTTCAGAAGGGATACAAAACTCCGCATTCTGATGCTCATTTGGCGCGCGCGGGAAAGGAGAGGCTCGTTAAAAGACCTTGGTTTTGTGGTTATGATTTTTCTTGTTTATACGTCCTTTGGTTTTATTTATTGTTGTTGTAGCTTTTGTTATCCTTTTTTACGGTGTCACATATTCACTTCTTGTTGTTGTTGCTGTATTTTCATTTCTCTTTTTGCGATATGTGATTAATTTGTATCTTTATCTTCCTTTTTTAGAATTCCGCAAAGTTGCTCTATGCTTGTACCCCCTCATTTTATTTTTTATCTTCTCTCGTGGCGTTTCACCATTATGGTATGGTTTCATGACCCGGATCTAGAAGCATGCGTATTATACTTCTTTTTTTCCCTTTTTTATCTTTCTTTAATCGCCCCCCCCCCCCCCGTCCTCACACGTCTCTGACCTTTGACCTCGGCCGAAGCACAGGGCAGCCACGGGTCTTCTTGGCAACAGACGCTCGTTTGGTTGATCACCTTGCTGACCTCGGTGACCTGAGATGGCCTTCAGAATCTCCCGGCGGTCTTTGGGTCTTTTTGAGTGGTCTCTCCCCCCCTTCTCTCTCTGTCTATTCATCTATCTGCCTGTCTATTTATTTATATATCTACCTATTTATCCTTCCTTCTATTTGTCTATCCATCTATCTTCCTGCCTCACTCCATCTCTCTCTTTCTCTCTCTCTCTCTCTCTCTCTCTCTCTCTCTCTCTCTCTCTCTCTCTCTCTCTCTCTCTCTCTCTCTCTCTCTCTCTCTCTCTCTACATATCTATCTCTATCTCTCTCTATCTCTCTCTACCTCTCTCCCCTCCCTCCCTCCCTCCCTTCCCCCCGTCTCCCTCTCTCCCCTCACTCCACACTCTCCCTCTCTCCCTCCCGGTTCCCTCCCTCCCCTTCCCTTCCTCCCCCCCTTGTCTCCCCCCCCCCCCCTTGCGTCTCCCTCTCTTGCGCCGAAGCACCCTCCGCCCTCCTTACAAGGGATGGGATCATTTGTATCGCCAGACAGGTAATCACAGATGGAAATATAATGCTGTGTGTATAGTATACGTACACACATGAACGTGCGGTCAAGTACTCAAGGCACATTCAAAGCACAAACTAACACAACCACTCTCACGCGCATACGCATTGAAATAAACAATTGAGTACAATACATAGCACAAGTAATGACATGCCGACAGAACAGGGAAACTTACACGTAAACCAGGCTGTGTACATGTGTGTTTACATATTTGCGTTTGTTACTATTCCCTTCGGTACACAGGACGAACAAATAGAAACAAACATCAAATATGAACACAGCACACGCGTTCCATCAACATATAACAAGCTGCTTACAGATCAATCGACCGCCACTTAGTTACAAAGCACAAAGACAAACAATGATACACAACACATATAAACACTACACACTCACACAAACACACAGCGGAAATCCCTCACACACGCCCCACTCGCAGATAACGACAAACCGGCTACAAATCAGCTGACCGCCACCTTTCCATGCGCATTTCGTTCTTCATTTTTTTCGCTCTTCCGCCAGACTAAAGAAAACCCGGATGTTGTCGCTCAGCAGGTACGCATTGCCAGTACATGCGATGATGTCACACCTCCTTTTAAAAGCTTAACGTGGGCGCCGCCTCTCTCTCGGTCCATTCTTATGTAACCCTGAATTTACGATGCTTGAAAAGCGTAAGGGACTCTAGACAGAGGGAATGGTACGAAACATTACCTGTGTAGATAGACTCTCTTATATAAAACCGGAATTAGTGGTGTCTGACAGGTAGATACTGTAGAATGGTGAGATGGAGTACGAATGATTAAACACGTTTCCGCAGGCGCTCTTATGAAAGCCGGATTTAAGGATGCTTGTGAAGTCGTAGATGCTGTAGATCGAGAGTGAGAATGTAGTAATATCCTAGTAAGTAAATACTCCTTAACTAACTGGAAATGGAGATTTCGGGAATGCTTATAATCTGTAAATTGTGAGTGGGAATTACAAATCATTGCATACATGCCCGTAATTGCTCTTATATAACCCGGAATTAATGATGCTGGGGATTGCGTAGAGACTGGTGATTGTAAAAGAGAAATTTTGCCTTCGTACATGCAGAAACACTTATGTCAACCGGAATTAGTTAATGTTTGCGAATACGGAGGGACCGTAGATGGTAAGTGAGAAGTTAGGAGAAAGGTATGGGCAGTAGGGTCACGGAAAGAGGTAAGAATTTATCAGTCTTAGTTTAAATATACTCAGGAAATTTTGTACTCAGTAAAACATGATTAGTTTCGAAGGAATTCATTGATATAGATTAATTTTAGGATAGCTATTTTAATTTTACTTACCATTTTCCATTGGTGATCCATGAAAGCTTATAAACTTCCTAAAACATTATATGATACTAGAAATGGTAACTAGCAAACATAAATAAATAAATAGATAATGATAATGATGATGATAATAGTAATAATAACAATATAATAATGATAATAATAATAATTATTATTATTATTACTAATATATAAATAATGAACTGAAATGAATTAATATATATAGAAAGAATCTTAGCTGTAAAAATACATAGAGAAAGAAGCGACGAAAAATATTTTTCTATCAACCGAATTCATTCATAATTCATTCATGTCAACTGACAGCTAACTTCAAAATTACCACTTTTATCACGTCCTTTATAAACCGAACCAAAGAAAGAATTGAGAGAGAGAGAGAGAAAGAAAGGGAGAGAGAGAGAGAGAGAGAGAGAGAGAGAGAGAGAGAGAGAGAGAGAGAGAGAGAGAGAGAGAGAGAGAGAGAGAGAGAGAGAGGGGGGGGGGGGGGGGAGAGAAAGAGAGTGAGAGGGAGGGAGACAAAGAAAGAGATGGAGAGAGAGAGAGAGAGAGAGAGAGAGAGAGGGAGAAAGAGAGAGAGAGAATGAAAGAGAGAGAAAGAGAAGGAGAGAGAGAGGAAAAAAAAGAAAGAGAAAGAGAAATAGACAAAAAGAGAAAGAAATAACGAAAAGGAAATTCAAAGAAAACTCACCTCGCTATTCGGACAACGCAAACACCGGAGTGCGAATAGGGCGCACCTGCCGACGGCTCCCACAGCGACGCCTCGAATAGCTGGCCGGCGTAAACAAGCGAGTCCGGGAGAGCGGCCACCAGGAGAGGTCTTCATCGTCTTCGTCGTCTTCGTCGTCATCGTCGTCATCGTCTTCATCGGTGGCGTGATTCCCTCCTTTTCTTGTTCTTCTTCTTTTTCTTCTTTTTTTCTGTTTCTTCTTCTTCTTCTTCTTCTTCTTCTTCTTCTTCTTCTTCTCTTCTTCTTCTCTTCTTCTTTTTCTTCTTTTTCCTTTTCTTTTTTTTCTTCTTCTTTTCTTTATCTTTTTCTTTGTACTTTTCTTTCTTTTTCTTTCTTCTTTTCCTTTCTTCCTTTTCTTTCTTCTTTTTCTTTCTTTCTTTTTCATCTTCTTCTTCTTCTCCTCTTCTTCTCTTCTTCTTCTTCTTCTTCTTTTTCTTTTTCTTTTTCCTTTTTTTTCATCTTCTTCTTCGTCTTCGTCTTCATCTCTTCTTCTCCTTCTTCTTCTTCTTCTTCTTCTTCTTCCTCTTCTTCTCTTCTTCTTCTTCTTCTTCTTCTTCCTCTTTTTCTTCTCTTCTTCTTCTTCTTCCTCTTTTTAGCTATTTTATTTTGTTAGTGTTTTACTTTGTTTTCAAAGGAAGGGAAGAGAGAAAAAGAAAGGAGGAAAAGAAGGAGAGAGTGAAGGAATAAAGAAGGAGAGAGGGAGGGGAAAGGAGTGAGAGAATGAAAGGAAAGAAACGGGAGAATGAAGGTAGGGAGATAAATAATGAGGGAAGGGAGTAAGAGAGTGAAAGGAAAGAAGAGGGAGTGAGGGAAGGAAGAGAGAGAACGAAGGGAAAAAACGAAGGGAAGGGAGAGGAAGAATGAGGGAAGGAAGGGAGAGAACGAAGGGCAGGGAGAGGGATAATGAGGGAAGGGAGAAGGAGAAGGAGTGAAGGAGGATAGCACCGTCCAGACGTGACTCAGGGCGACGAGGACTCACGACTCAGCCGGTTACTCGTGAGTGAGTCGTGAGTCGCAATCCTTTGTTGAGGCGATGAAGAATTTACTCAGAGCAGAGGTGATCTTTTTAAGGATTTTTTTGTTTATTCTGTTATGGACGTTGACCGCAGACCGTCGACTGTCTCCAGAACGTTGTTTTTTTATCATTATTTTAGTTATTTTCATTTAATTTATCCATCATCATCATTATAATTATTATTATTATTATAAGTAGTAGTAGTAGTGATAGTAGTAGTAATATATTCTTTGTGTGTTTGTATGTTGTATGTGTGTGTGTGTGTTTAATGCGTGGTTTGCATGCATATGTCAGTATGTGTGTATGCAATTGAGTACAGTTAGTATATGCATAGTATATTTGTAGGAGACAGAAATTGTTTGTTTTATGCCTTACCTATTATAGATAAAGTCAGTGCATGGCCTTTGGCGCGATAAGATATGTTAATTTGTTTGCGTGGTTTAGCAAGGTTATCTGTCCTGTAGTTTATGTGAATGTTGTTTTTAGTATGGTTTTAAGGCTCCCTCTCTCTATCTCTCTGTCCTTCTATGTATCTATCTTTCTTTGTATCCTTCCCTCTATCTCTCTGTCCTTCTATGTATCTATCTTTCTCTGTATCCGCCTCTCTCTATCTCTCTCTCTCTCTCTCTCTCTCTCTCTCTCTCTCTCTCTCTCTCTCTCTCTCTCTCTCTCTCTCTCTCTCTAAATATCTCTCTCTCTCTCTAAATCTCTCTCTAAATCTCTCTCTCTAAATCTCTTAATCTCTAAACCTCTCTCTAAATATCTCCCTCACCCGCCCCTCTCTCTCTCTCTTTCTTCCTCTTTCTCTTTCTCCCTCCCTCCCTCCCTCCCTCCTTCCCTCCCTCCCTCCTTCCCTCCCTCCCTCCTTCCCTCCCTCCCTCCCTCCCTCCCTCCCTCCCTCCCTCCCTCCCTCCCTCCCTCCCTCCCTCCCTCCCTCCCTCCCTCCCTCCTTCTCCCTACACATCCCTCCTCCTCTCCCCTCCGCACCCCCTCTACCTCTCTTACCCTCGTGTGTTTAGTACAAGAATCAGATGATTTCCAGACGAGAATGTCTCTGGAAGTTTACTGGAAAGGCGATTAAGATCTCGCGAGGGATTCCCTGCAACTCGAAAGGCTGCAGACTAGCCGTCAAGTGGCCGGAGGGTCAGATGAGGTCAGGCGCAGAGGCAAGGCCAGTCAAGGTGGAGGTGGAGGTGGAAGTGCGGGTGGGGGAGGAGGTGGCGGTTGAGAAGAGGGAGAGAAGAGGTGGAGGAGGAGGGAGGGGGAGGAGGAGGAGAAAGAGAAAGAGGAGGAGGCGGTGGACGAGGAGGAGGAAAAGAGGAAGAAGGTAAAGGAGGGGGAGGAAGTGGTGGCTGGAGGGAGGCAAGAGGAGGAGGAGAAGGAAGAGGAATAGGGTGAAGAGCACCTTCAGGGGCAGGGAGATGAGGAGGAGGAGGAGCTGGCAGCGTGTGGCCTTGAGAAGGTTACTAGAGTACTAAGAGATAAGGATAAGTCCGATATGCGAAGCCGAGCCTCGCCCGGGCTATGCCCAAGAGGGGAGCCCGGCCTGTGTCGATTAATGCCGACTCGCTAACGTGTGTCCGCTGGTGCTGACTCGGCTTAGTCCTTACCCGCCGTGGTGCCCAGCCACAGCAGTGACCTCCAGGCGACAATTGCAACTTCTCGCGCCTGGGCGGGGCGCGAACCGCCGACCCCTTGGATGAAAGGCCGACACGTTACCCCTGTACTAGCCCGGAAGTACTAAGAGAGGTTAACATAGGTCATATATGTGTCCTCGTGCAAGGGATGGGTTGGCAGGTGTCACCACGTGGATAAATTTGTTTGATATGTGGAGATTAAGATGCCAGCTCTACTCTGTCTCTCTTTCTTTATCTCTCTTATTTGTCGGATCTCTCTCTCTCTCTCTCTCTCTCTCTCTCTCTCTCTCTCTCTCTCTCTCTCTCTCTCTCTCTCTCTCTCTCTCTCTCTCCCCTCCCTCCCTCCCTCCCTCGAAAAGTACAGTAGAAACCACAGTAAGAATAAATACACTTAAAACAAAGAAAAAGAAACCGAAATGATACGGAAAAGAAACAGAGACAAATAAGAAGAAAATAAACACTCAGAAGAAGAAAAATGGACCAGAGATGCAAAGAAACAAACCACCCAAGACCAAACAGATTCAAAAGCAAAAAAATTCTCACTACGATCACCTTATGACGTAAAACCTCATTCCGAAAACCTTACCACGAAAAACTCATAATTAAGACGAAAAACTCTACGAAAATCTCATATCCAAAACTTCAGTACGAAAACCTTATACCCTCTTTACGAAATTCTTCTTATGAAAACCTTATTCATAACTTCTTTACGAAAACTTATTTCCATAACCTGAAAACCTGTCTCACTCAAATAAAATATTTTATCTTTTCTCTTTGTCTTCTTTATGTTTATTTATGTTTGTGTTTTATATCTGTATGAGATTTTACAGCTGATGTTAGAAAAAATAAATGTATACCGTGAAGATTTATTAGCGAAATATCATTAATATCTATCTTCTTTTTCTACTTTCATCAACTTTTGCTAAACGTATCCAGATTTCCTCAGTTTAAAACCTACATAAATAATAAAGGCAGAGATATAGGTAGAACAATCACATATTATTAACATTTAGAAAACAAATCATTCAAATATTCCTGGTCTTCATTATATTGATGACGTCATTTCCGCCCGTGACACCGTAAGAACACGGACGGACGAACAGGAAGACAAAAAAAGGTAAAAAAAAAAAAAAAAAAAACATAATAATGCAAAAAAGAATAAGTGAAAAGACAAAAAAAAAAAAAAAAAAAAAAAAAAAAAACACTGTTAGTCTTTTCCCTGTTCTTGTGGCTTCCCTTGACCTGGCCTGAGGAAAGAGGACGGCGGAGGAAGGTCACGCGTTGACCTCCGGCTGATAGGAGGTGGCGCGTCTTATTGGGACATGCGATAAGTGTTATTATTGCTGTTGTTTTGTTGTTTTATTGAAGGGTATGGGAGTTGTCCCTTTTTTTGCGAGTGTTTTTTTTTTATATGCAAGTGTTTTTGTGTGTGTGTTTTGTGTTTGTTTTTGTATTTGTGTATGTCTGTTTTTTTGTTTGTTTTCCGGTGTGTGTTTTGAGGTATATTTTTACTTGTGTGTGTTTGTTGGCGTTTTTGTGCATGTCTGTGTATGTGTTTAGTTAAGGGTATATGAGTCGTCGTTTGGTTTGTGCTTGTTTTGTGGTTTTGGGTGTGTTTGCTTGTTTAGAATGTATGATTTTTACTTTTGGTTTCTGTTTTCTTCGTGTTTCAGTTTTCTGTATACGCTTGTTGGTTTATGCGTGTTTGTGTTGTATATATATATACATATATATATATATATATATATATACACATAGCTATACTATATGTGTAGTGTTATAGAGATCATTTTAAAATTTTCTTGTTTAAACATCAATGTTTATGAATATTTATACTGATGTCACATGTTACATTTCTTACAGGAGACTTCCACATTAGTCATCGCATCACACGCTCATGATTTGAACCTCATGACTATAATAGTGATCTTCATGACATATATATCAACTCTTGTCGCTCTGTATTCTCCCTGCAAGCATGATTTATTCTTATTTACCAGAATTATTTATCATTATTCCGTACCAGCTTCTTGAGCCCACTGTCATGAATAACCAAGTTCCTCACCTTCTGTCCCGCCCACCCTCTCTCGCTCCGCCCTCCTCGCCCGCCCACTGACACCCCCCCTCCCTCCCCCCCCAGGCTGTTACGATGGTAATGGCTCTTCTTACTCGGGCGCCGCCGCCGTCACCCTCTCGGGCCGCCCCTGCCTCTCGTGGGACGACCCCGCCATCAACTCCCTGCAGGGGCGGGCGGCGCGGGCGAGGAACTTTGACCTGGGCCTCCTTGGCGCCCACAATTTCTGCAGGAACCCCGACGGAGCCCATTCGCCCTGGTGCTTCGTCGGGCCCGAGGCGGCCGAGCCCTGCGACGTGCCCGCCTGCGACGCCGGCAGGAGTGTCCCCGCGACCGGTAAAGATCTCGTCGCGCAGGGCGCCCCGCTGCCCCCGCGCGCCCGTCCTGGAGTCGCTCCCCGCCGCCCGTGCGACGCGGGAGGGAAACGGGCCCATTTGGTTTCGGTTTCGCTGATATTTCAATTGTCTTTTGCACATTTCACGCAATGCACCACAAAGTAACAAATTTTCACTTGAAAAGCAGAATTACTATTTTTTACATCAAAGGAAGTTAAATAGAATAAGGCGTGTCAGTAACAAGATTTATTTCATTCCGAAATGATAATTTTGCAAGGAAACACAAGCGCAAAATGCTTAATTCCTGCTGCGAAATCGCCTTGACTCTCTTTAAAAAACTGAATCTCCCACAATTTTCAATTTTTCTCATTATCTCTCTAGTGAAGCTTCACCTAACGCCTCTATGTCATCATTTTGTGCTAATATTGTTTGGCTTTTACATTCTGCAACCCATTTGCTCTCACCTTCCTCAGACCACGTACGATTTTCTTATTTGATAGACTGAACGACAATCACATATTATCAGCATTTAAAAAAAAATATCATACAAATATTTCTAGTCCTCTTTAATGACTCTCTTCTTAGTCTCCATTGTAATGATTCTTTCCCCTGCAACAACATTGCAACTTTACCAACAATTCCGTTTTCCAGAATTGTGTTCTTATTAGCTAATACTTTCATACAGCGAGGACGTTGATTATTATTTTTTTTTTTCTCACTTATTTTGAACTGTCTAATATATACTTGGACAATGCAGACTTTCATGAAATATACTAACTATTTTTCATTTATCTTATATATTACATTATATATCATATATCACTATTTTGTTATTGTTATTATCATCCTCATTATTTATTATTTACGTACCTGTTTCCTTACTAAATAACTGACCACTTTACAGAAACGACTCAAAGATCCTCAACTCTCCTTCGTCCCCTCAACTCAGCTACACGACCCGCTACCTTCACCACGACCCCTTCCAGCTCGCCTACGACCGCCAGGGCCACGACCACTACGACGACTAAGGTATGTGCGTCCATTGAAAAGGAGTCGGAACTCGTGAATGAAGCTTCGAAACAGTCCGAACCTGTAGAGTAATGGCTGCGTTCAATTCGGCGTTCGAGACAGGCTTCGAAATGTTTTTTTTTTTTCTTTAAGGGGGGGTTATACTGAGGCTGGACCTGCTATGATGTACCCCCCCCCCCCCTTCTTTAACTTATTTCTGGGTTGTATTGTGAAGATATTCTTTGGGAACGGGAATTCTCCTCATTATCTCTCTTCCATTGTTTCTCTCTCCTGCATTATCTCTCTCTCTCTCTCTCTCTCTCTCAATCTTCTCTTTCTTCCCTCTCTTCCTCCTGCCTTCCCTCTATTCCTTCCTACCCCCTCCCTCCCTCCCTCCTTCCCTCCCTCCCTCCCTCCCTCCCTTCCTCACTCACTCACCGTCCCCTCTGACCCCTCAGATCCGGTGCCAGCCTGGAGAGCACACCTGCGAGAACGCCGGTGGGTGTGTCCCCTCGGAGCAGGTGTGCGACGGGGAGCGGCAGTGTCCGAGAGGCGACGATGAACACCTGTGTAAACGTTTCTTACAGGTACGTTTTTTTTTTTTGTGTTGTTTTTTGGTTGCTTTTTGCTTTGGTGTTTTTGCTTGTTTGTTTGTTTTGTTTGTTTGTATGTTTTTATGTTTGGGTGTTTAGTTGTTTTTTGTTTAGGTCTTTTGTTGTTGGTATTTCTTTGCTGATATTTGAACATTTAATCCATGATGTGAATGTTTCACGAAGAACAAATGTTATCTATCTCCATTTTCTGCTTTTATCATTTTTTTCCCTAAACTTATCTAGACTAGGCAATTACGAATTAAAGGTCTAGATAAATGTAACCATAGGATTCAGTAGTTTCTTTGAATGGCGGTTACGCTACCTAACACTTTTCTTTCAATTGTTTATTACCCTTTCTTGTCTCATGTTTCTCTGTCTTCTTAAACCTTTTCTATCTTCTTCGGAAAGTCATCTGTTCTTGCTTTCCATCTTTTAATTCTTCTTTAAATTTTTCTTCCTCTCCGTCAATTGATTCTCCATCTTCGTTTCCCTTCTTCTTCTTCCTTATCCTCTTCATCTTCGGTATCTCGAATATTCCCCCTTCTCCGTCTCATTAAGGGTTTCTTCTGTTTCTTAATCTTCCCTAATTCTTCTTTTTCTTCTTCTTCTGGAAATCGAATATTCCACCTTTATTAAACGTTTTCCATTTTCTTCTTCCTTCCTCCTCCTTCTCCTCCTTACCCCTCCTCTTCCTCCTCCTTCTCCTCTTACCCCTCCTCCTCCTCCTTCTCCTCCTCCTTCTCCTCCTACCCCTCCTCCTCCTCCTTCTCCTCCTCCTTCTCCTACCCCTCCTCCTCCTCCTCCTCCTCCTACTCCTCCTTGTCTTCCCCTTCCTCCACCACCTCCTCCTCCTCCTCCTCCTCCTCCTCCTCCTCCTCCTCTTCCTTCTCCTCCTCCTCCTCCTCCTCCTCCTCCTCCTCCTCCTCCTCCTCCTCCTCCTCCTCCCCCTCCACCTCCTCCTCCTCCTCCTCTTCCTTCTCCTCCTCCTCCTCCTCCTCCTCCTCCTCCTCCTCCTCCTCTTCCTTCTCCTCCTCCTCCTCCTCCTCCTCCTCCTCCTCCTCCTCCTCCTCCTCCTCCTCCTCCTCCTCCTCCTCCCCCTCCACCTCCTCCTCCTCCTCCTCCTCCTCCTCCTCCTCCTCCTCTTATTCCTTCTCCTTTTTCTCTTCCTGCTCCATCTGACTAAACCTTTTCTTCTTCTTTCACCTTCTCCAGGAGTTCGAGGCAAGATTCGGGAAGACGTTGCTGGAGCGAGTGGTGCTGACGGTGCTGCCACGGGCGGAGGTGGGCGTCTGTGCCAAGAAGTGCATCGACAACAAGCTCTGTCGCGGGTTCATTTACGACGAGATTTCGAAGCAGTAAGTGAAGCGTTGGATTCTCTTCTTCTTTTTTTCTTATTTTATTTTATTGAGATCGTTTGGCATTTATTTGTTTGTTTGTTTGTGTGCTAAGAAATTTATTTATATATTCCTTTGTTTGTTTGTCTGTTATGTGCCAAGAAGTGCATCGAATTTTAGAATAGGTTTCGTGGACTTGTCTCTATCAGCAACTCAAACCCCCTTCGTC
>NC_061850.1:28275947-28293447 GCF_019202785.1 Penaeus chinensis | reverse complement strand
CGTTCTTTGGGCGTGGCGTCGGCGAGGTCCTCGTGGACGAACCGGAGTGTAAGGTGAGGCCAAGAGACTGTAAGTTGGAGGAGTTGTAGCTGGAGTTGTAGCTGGAGTTGTAGCTGGAGGTGTAAGTTGGAGTTATAAGTTGGAGTTATAAGTTGAAGTTGTACTTGGAGTTAGAGTTGTGAGTAGGTCGAGAGTTGTGTGGGTATAAAGAAAAGAATTTAATGGGAAAGATATAAGTTTAGTGAAAAGGTAATCACCAATTATAAATAAAAAGGACATAAGCTTATGAACTAATATTATGCAATAGTATTTTGTAATATGATGATGTTATGATAGTTACAATAATGTGTTTATATGGATCACACACACATCATATAGATAGATAGAATGATCGATAGATAGGAAGAATTAAATATAGATATACAGATAGTTATATATAGATATATGTAAATAGATTGACTGATAGACATAGATAGATAGACTGACTGGTAGACATAGATAGATTGATGTAGATATAGATGCAAAGATACAGACATAGGTATGGATAAACAGATAGGCATGTCTATAGATAAATCAGTAGATACAGAATATACATACGTAAGCCTACATACATACGCCCCCTTCTGATCCCCGCCCCCTTCTGATCCCCGCCCACTTTTAATTCCCCGCCCACTGCTAACCCCCGCCCACTTCTAATCCCCGCCCACTTTTAATTCCCCGCCCACTTCGCAGGGTCACGAGTCCTGGGTGGGCGCCTGCAGTGGCCTGGTCTGGGGCGTGACAGATTGCGACCATACGGAAGATGTGGGCGTGCTGTGCTCCGATCAGGTGAGATTTTATTTCCAGGGTTATTGGTGTTTTGTCAGTGATGATTGTGTTGGTGTCATTATCAGTAGCAGTGGTAGTAGTATCATCGTCATCGTCATCGTCATCGTCATCGTCATCGTCATCGTCATCGTCATCGTCATCGTCATCGTCATCATCATCATCATCATCATCATCATCATCATCGTTTTCAGATCTATTTTCATTTGATTTCCTTCCTCTTTAATTATCTGCTCAGTATCTCAGGTCACATTTACTGATTGATCCATTCACTTATTCATCCATCCATCCATCCATTCATTCATTCATATGTTTACTAAGCTTTTTATTCGTTTGCAGCTGGAGTTGCGTCTGACTGGCGGCCCGACCAAAAGCCAGGGCCGAGTGGAGGTGAAGCTGGCGGGCAAATGGGGTACGGTCTGCGATGATGATTTCGACGACTACGACGCTAAAGTAAGTTTTGTGGGACTTCGTTTGGTTGGGGAGAACTTTTATAGACAAGGTTTTATTTTTATGGTTTTATTATTGTTATTATCATCATCAATGTCACTATTATTATTTTTTTAATTGTTATTATCATCAGGACAAAACCTCAACAGACATGCAAATACACGTCCCTTCCTTCCCTTTCTCATCTTTGGCCCCCCCCTCCCTCAGGTCGTGTGCCGGATGCTGGGTTACCAAGGCGACGCCGTGGCTCACAAGAACGCGCGTTTCGGACGTGGTTCCGGACCTGTCTGGCTGGACTCCCTGGACTGCACGGGCGAGGAGTCCGACCTCAGACTGTGCAAGAAGTCGCCCCCGGGAGCCTCGGACTGTGTGCACTCTGAGGACGCGGCGGTATCGTGTTACGCAACCAGGTACTATGGGTTGCTGTTTGCGGTTGGGTGTTCTGTCTTGTTGTAAGTTAGGGAGAAGAGAAGCACCAGGTATTATGGTAAGGCTTTTTGTAAATAATGTCTCGTTACTGGTGTGCACAAGGCCTTGTATAAGTACTTATATACAAGGTCTATATAAGTATAGTACTTATATACAGCTTACTTATATCGACCCTAGGTATTTACGCTCGCGCAGGTACTTATGTCAGAGGCCCGGGGTTCCCTACTACCCAGGCTGTTAGATCAATGTTTGCCTCGGCCGCGTTAACATCTCGATGGAACTGCTTTCAGGTGACGAGGATGCGCGCTTTTAACGCAGACAAATCTCTTTAAAAATTAGTTTACGGTGGCTGGTTTCGAGCAATAGATCGACTCATTAACGTTAGTCAACATACCAAAAGACACAGAGGACTTGTGAAAATGGAAATATATATACACCTTCCTCACTACAGAAATCTCCCCATAACACATAGATCTTGTTACTGTATTACATTTTCAACAAATCAAGGAAAGGATATTGATTTCATCTCACGGAAGATTTTTATGGCCTTTGATTTGGTGTTAGATTGCTTACCTGATTTTGGAATAATAAATATAACAAAAATTATAATAATGATAATGAATAATCATTATGATAATGATAAAAATAAAAACAACAGTAATAGTTAAAAAGTATATAGTTAAAAGGAGACTAGTATAGAATATTTACATATGAAGAATATACAGAAAAAAAAAACTTTATAATAGTTTCTGCTCATTAACGTTTTCTGTTAAGAAAGCCCTGTGCCACTAGTACTCCGACACTAGTGACGTCACACCCTCATCAACGTGACGAAGCCTTACTTGTATAGATCTTGACATTATGGGGTTCTATTTGCAGTTGGGTGTTCTGTCATGGTGTACGTTAGAAGAAGCTGTTTTGTACTGGGTATTATAGAGTGCTGTTTGCGGTTGGTTGTTCTGTCGCATCGGGAGAAGCTGTACAATACCGGGTTTTATGGCGCGCTATTTGCAGTTAGGTCGCCTAACTTAACCGGTATTCTGTCTTGGTTTGATGGAGGAACAACTAGTATTATGGGGTGCTTTTTGTGAGTTACTTTTCAGTATTGGTGTAAATTTGGAACGAGGAAGAGATGGTTCGGGAGTACCAGATTTTATGAATTGCTGTTTACGGTTGGGTGCTTTTCTATAGTGTACGTTGGGGTTAAGGTTGTTCAGTGCCAGGTATTATGAGGTGCTGTTTACGGTTGGGTGCTTTGTTATGGTGTACGTTTGGGAGAGGAGTACCGAGTACTATGGGTTGCTGGTTGCGGTTGGGTGTTCTGTCATGGTGTACGTGAGAGAGAGGCTGTCCAGTACCAGGATTTATGCGACTCTGTTTGCGGTTGGGTGTTCTGTCTTGGTGTGCGTTTGGGGGAGGCTGTTCAGGAGTACCAGGTTTTATGGGGTGCTGCTTCTAGTTGGTAGCTCTAGGAGAGACTGCTCTAAAGCATAATGGCGCTCTGCTCTGTCTCTCTCCCCCTCCCTCCCTCTCCCTCTCTCTCTCTCTCTCTCTCTCTCTCTCTCTCTCTCTCTCTCTCTCTCTCTCTCTCTCTCTCTCTCTCTCTCTCTCTCTCTCTCTCTGCCACACACACACACACAAACGCACATCAGTAGAGGGCAGTAGCAGCCATAACAGTGATAACAGTGAGTAGCACTACTATTACTATCTCTGATGAGATGATGAAAGTGATATTGATACTAATAAATCCCAACCATTATAACAATTATAATAATACTATCATTACTGTCACAATTATTAGTAATAATAACAGGAACCAAACGCAGAAACCAAATCATTATTACACTCATCTCAGCGTAACGATGTCCTCAATTCACGCACACTCATTCGGAAGAAAATCTTGAGTAATTTCTCAGAAGATTTATGGCAAGTCATGATCATTTTTTGTCTGTCTGTTTGTCTAATTTATGACGGTTTTCTTTTTTTTTTTCTTTTCTTTTCTTCTTTTTTATTCATTTTCTGCTCCTAATTCGCCTTTTGCTTCCATTGATTTCTTCATTTTACTTCTTTTCTACTACCTTTTCTCTCTCTTTTCTTTTTCTTTTTGTCTACTCCGTCTTCCATTATTTCCCTTCTGCCTTTTGTACTTCTTTTGTTCTGGATTCTGCTCTTCATCTTTGTCATTTTTTAATGTTTATTAAGAAAGTTCGAGTAAACTTGGAGTTCTTTCCAGTTTAAATTCTCAATTAATTTCCATCGTGGTTGTTGCCTTTATATATATATATATATATATATATATACATATATATACATATATATACATATATATATATATATATATATACAGAGAGAGAGAGAGAGAGAGAGAGAGATAGAGAGAGAGGAAGAGAGAGAGAGAGAGAGAGAGAGAGAGAGAGAGAGAGAGAGAGAGAGAGAGAGAGAGAGAGAGAGAGAGAGAGAGAGAGAGAGAGAGAGAGAGAGAGAGAGAGAGAGAGAGAGAGAGAGAGAGAGAGAGAGAGAGAGAGAGAGAGAGAGAAATCACACACACAATGTATGCATATATATTTTCTTTGTTTATTTTTTAAAATCAGTAATTTTTTTTACACATCTCATCACTATGACCTGTTATTATTGTTACTGAGTCATCGTATATGTTGTTCTGGTTTTGTAACGCAATGAACATAATTATCAAGGTTTCAAAATCTTATTCTTAACAAATCATACATTAAAAAATTATTATTTTTTATTATACGGCATTTTTGAAACACGACGAAAATAACGATAACGAATGTTGTAATCATCATAACGATAACAATGATTAAAAAGCATTTGTAATCCTGTTTGAAAAGTTTATTTCTGTAACAAAACATATATATACATATACATGTATATATATATTTATTTATTGTGTCTATGTATAACAATGATAATATTATAATATATTCCATAGTAGAGTACCCGTTCTGATGGTACAATTAACCGCAATCTGGACCCAACAGACGCGGCGTGGTGAACCGCGGACTGCAGACAGCCCTCCCCGACGGCTGCGGCAAGACCACTGACTCTTCCTCCTCGTCCTTCCTCGTCGACAACTTCGCCAAGATTGTGGGCGGAGCTTCGCAGACGTCCCTCGAGAACCCTTGGCTCGCCTCTCTGCAGCTGCGGGAGGAGGTTCGTGCCTTGGGGTTCGAAGCTCGGATCTCTATGCTCCGGAACTGCGTCGTTTTAGCGTTTGATTTCGTTTTTACTTTTGTTTTTGTTTCTTCTTTTTTTTTTCCTCTTTCCTATAATTTTTTTTATATATATTTTATTAATGTTTGTCTATTTTCACTTTTTTTTTTTGTGTATTATGTCGGTCCCAATATTTATACTAGATTGTATTTGTGTTAGACAGTATTTCAGAATATCTGTTTTCCAAGTTACCATTATTGATTCTCTCATAAATTTATTAGACCTTATATTTTTTTAGACAGCGCTTAGATGATATTGTCCCATATATTAATGTTTTTGTACTTCTTTCTTTTCTTCCTCGCCCCTTTTTCTGCTCTTTCCCTCCCCATCCGCCTTCCCTCCGTCCATCCTTCTCCTCTCTCCAACCTCATGTTTCCTCAACTTCCTTGCTTCCCTCCTTCTCTTTTCCTCCCTTCCTTCCTCCCTCTCCTTCCCTCCCTCCCTCCCTCCCTCCCTCCCTCCCTCCCTCCCTCTCCCACCCACCTTCCCTCCCTCCCTCCCTTCCCCTTCCTCCCTCTCCCTTCCTCCCTCTCCCTCCCTCCCTCTCCCTCCCTCCCTTCTTCCCTCTCCCTCCCTCCCTCCCTCCCTCTCCCTCTCACTCCCTCCCTCCCTCAAACAGGGCCGCCTTAAGCACAACTGCGGTGGCGTCGTCATAGCAGAGGACTACGTGTTAACGGCGGCGCACTGCTTCAAGATCCACGGTTCATCCAGCTACGTGGTTCGAGTTGGTGACTACAAGATGAACGCCAGGGAAGACGCGCAGGAGGTAAACGCACATAAGGATACACATGTTAAGACAAATGTACAGGCATTGGTGTACGCATGTAGACGTACATATTTAGATATCTAAAACATACGCACTTAGATTATTATTCTTAGATGATTTTAGATGATGATTATTTCGTGTGATTTTCTCTTTCTCTCTCCCTCATTTTAATAAATCCTTTTCTTCTTCCTTCACAGGACTTTCAGATCGAAAAACTGTGGGTTCATGACGAGTTCGACACGACGGTGGAATTCAACAACGACATCGCTGTTCTGAAGGTGGCGAGGAAGAACGGAAGAGGCATAAGGTGATAATGAGGGCGAGGGAGAGGGTGGGAGGAAGAGAAGGAGAGATAGAGAGAAGGAGAGAAGGAGGGAGAGAAGTAGAGAAGATGGGAGAGAAGGAAGTAGAAAAGGAGGGGGAGAAGTAGAGAATGAGGGGGAAGGGGAGGGAGATGGAGAGGGAGAGGGAGGGGAGGGAGAGAAAGAGAGAGAGATGGAGGGAAAGAGAGAGAGATGAAGGGAGAGTAGAAAGATGGAGGAGAGAGAGAGAGAGAGAGAGAGAGAGAGAGAGAGAGAGAGAGAGAGAGAGAGAGAGAGAGAGAGAGAGAGAGAGAGAGAGAGAGAGAGCATAAAAACGACACACATAAGATGACGTTCGGAGCAGAATGTTCTTATATGTATTTTAATTTTTGAGGAAATCTGTCGAAATTTTAAGTGAAATTAAATCACTCGAGTCGCTCAGATTTTTTTTCTTTTCTTTTCTATTAACCTTTTTCTTTTCTTTTCTTTTCTCCTCTATTTTTAGAAGTTATTGGAATAAAAAATATTTGGCTTAGAGGGCAAATAGAGACTGTTAGCTGTTTAAAAAGCAAGGAAATTAAGTACTTAGATCATCCAACATATATATATATTTTTTACTATTTCACATTTAAAAACTAATCCTCGTTAATACAGCAAAATGAGAGTAATATGTCTTAGAATATCAGAATATCAGAGTTAAGTGACATTATGTAATTCCGAAATTTAACTTTAACTTTAAGATATGACCTAGTAAGTCAAAGTACTTTTTTCTATGATAATTGATGCCTAAATATTTAGAATAAATTAATGAATAAATATTCCATGTGTCATATTTGAATCATTCTTCCCACAGGTTCGGCAGGAGCGTGCAGCCCGTGTGTCTTCCTGAGGAGGACGCTCACTACACGTCCCTGTCCGGCTGCAGTATCTCCGGCTGGGGAACGACGTCGGAGAGGTCGCCGCCAATCCCACAGGTTAGATAATATGTCCCTTTTCCCTCCTCCCTGTCGTGTCATTGGTCACTTTGGTAGTTTTATTTTGCGCTGTTTTTTTTTATCGTAAATTTAGTTGATTTTAGTTAAGATCGTGTAAGTAACTTTGTTTAAGTTTTAAGAGATTTATTATCTGTGTTTACTGTTTATTATCTACGTCCTCTGGCCTTACCGACTGCCGTTTCCCTCCGCCAGAACATCCCGCGGTCGGGCGAGGTGCATGTGTACGACATGTCGGTGTGCACGGGCCCGGACAGATACGGCCAGTTCGAGGTGACGTCGGGCATGGTGTGCGCCGGCCACCTCGACGGCCGAATCGACACGTGCACGGGCGACTCCGGGGGCCCTCTCACGTGCGTGTCGAACGGACGGCACGTGCTGTACGGCATCACGTCCTGGGGCAAGGGGTGCGGGCGCAGAGGGCAGCCGGGCATGTACACGAAGATCACCAAGTACCTACGCTGGATCCACGACATCGTTGTGTGAGCGAGGAAAGGGTTCTGAAGCTCGAGGTTCTTCTCCGGATTGGTTCGGACGTTCGAGTGGCACTCAGAAAGACGGGAAAGGCGACTCTTCTTGGGGGAGAACCTTGGCGCTGGTGAAGGACTAGGGTGTTAGAGGCGTTTCCGTGTGGCGAAGCAAAGCCAAACTATGGTTCTGAATTCTGTGAAGGAGGAAGACCCATCTGTGTATACTTTACGTTAGTGTGTGGTTGGCCTTGTGTATGGGAGCGTTATAAGAGCACCAGAGCATATATGATTAGTTAGAATGCGAACACAGTAGTATTCTTTACTAAATAAATGTACTGAAAATGTATGTGGAGAGAAAACGATAATTTTAAAAGATGCTGGCTCTCACACTCCTAGGTATGAACGGCGCTGATATGACAAGGAAAAAGAAACGTATGTATGTGTGGCCTTTCTTCGTCCCGGCGACATAGTGCATTAAGAAATAAACTTTATTAGTGACGCGAAGTGAAGTACATACAGCAGATGTACCACCATAATGTGCAATGAGTGTTATAAATCCCTCATGGTGTACTCTTAAGATATCCCAGTATTATGATGCATTAGCGAACAAGGGCATTTAAAAACAGTGACTGAAGACTAGACGTGAAACTAAATGATATTTCTTTTCCTTTTAAAGTGGTGACAAGTAGCTTCCTCCTCGTCATCACGAAGAAATCTTACTATTTCCTTCCGCGAAGAAACTACGAAATACATGAGTGAAATGAACATAAAGTGCCCGCGAGTTCTCGTCATGTATCGGCCAGTACAGAGAGTATGTGACGTTACTCCTTGTTTATGATACCCTGTTGGTTACTTTTAACAACTCATTCCTACTGCACGCATTCTTCCACGTCTCGGCAGGAACTCCGTTACACGTGGAACATACTCTTCGGACGTCATTCATAACATCACTGTGAACGTGTATCTTTGTGTTTGTTTGTCTCCTTCCTCAAAACGACGCCTGATATATATATATACATATATATATATATATATATATATATATATATATATATATATGCGGCGTTTATCGCGTGTCTTCTATTTATGAACACGTGGCAATATAGACAACAGGGAGGCATTTTTTTGTCGAAGGTTGTCTTCGTTTATACTGTTTGCTCTCGTTTCTCATTCTCTCTATATTATCTCCTTTGTCTCATTCATATATAATTTAAGCATCTTGTTCCAGATTTCTGTGATTTCAGTCTGTTTCAATGTCTTTCAAAGTTGGTCATGTATTTATCATTTTGTGTAGGATCTTAATTTTGCGCGCGGATTAATTATGTATCGTATATTTAACGCTCATCCTTACTTCATTTACGTGCTGTGTCTTTTTTTTTGTGGATAAAATCAAGTTAAATAGCTGTTATATCTTGATTTAAGATAACAGATTGATTTATCCTTTTTAAGTATTCTTTTAAAACAGAAATTTCAACAATTGAAATACGCATTTTGTTTTTACCAGTCCATGTCTTATTATAATTAGGAATTTTCACGATATCAAGCAATGTACGTTATACAATATATGTAATGAAAAAGCTATGTGTCATATAGCTGCCAAAGAATGCATTTTTGTGTGTGTTTTATTATTATTATTATCATTATTATTTTAAAGTTTGGTACACATTTTGTACACATTTTGTCTCATTTGGATGTGAAAAAGATTGAGCTGAGTTCTCTTTTTAAATAAGAGAAACAATATTACTCGTCTTGATACTCAGAATGACATGAGGAAAATGTCTTTGAATGTTTTAGAAAGAGAAAGTGATTTTTTTTTTTTTTTAATGATGGTTATAAGGAATATATCTTTGAATGTATTAGAGAGAGAAAGTGATTTTTTTTAAATGGTTTGTTCCGTTATGACTCAGGATGTTGTTGGGCATTTGTTCATGCTGATGTTCTGCATGTTAATAATAACACTTGCAGAACACATTTTTTGTTATTGTTAAACTCATTGTCAAGATGGACACGATATTGCCATCACGTAGGTTTAAGATTTTTGTTATAACGAATCAGCCCGAGTTGTTTATTTGTTTTAATAAACAAACATTTCTTTTTGTTCAATCTCTTTTTCTTTCCCTGGGTTTTGTCTCCTGTATTGAGATGGGGAAGATGCAACCTCACAGAATGTTCCAAAAGTTAATATTTTCAATTAAATGTTGAAAATATAATAGCAGTGGTAGTGATAATTATTGTGATAATAATTATATTACTACTACTATTACTAGTTATGATAAAAAATAATCATAATCATAATATTGAAAATAAATATTAAAAATTACGATAAAACCACCAGTAATAATGCAATTGATTAATACTAATGATAACAGTAGAAATAACAATGATAATAGACCACAGAACTTCAAATAGTAAAACTTTATTTATTTATAAGGAATCATGCACATTGCAATGCCAAAAGAAGGATCGAAAATATCCCTCTTATTAAAGATAATTCAACCGAGAATTTTCTGGAATTTCCTTATCTCGCAGGAAAGATATAAAATAAATTCTGATCTCACAGAAGAAAATAAAATGTTCTTATTGCAGAAGATTTTTTTTTTCTGAATTCACACAAGGAAATATAATTTTCTAATTACATTTTTTTTTTTATTTCACACCAGGATTTTTTTTGTTTATTTGTTTTATTTGCAGAAGAAAATATAATGATGTTCTTATCTTCCAGGAGAACAGAAAACTCATTTAACACATGATGTTGCAAAATTCACGCAACGCAAAAATGGACTGCAACATTGCAATGAGAGCAGTGAAATGAATAAATGATAATTACGGCAATAAATAAGTTATTTCTGACTTAGCTGATAACTGTTGTAATTAAAGGGACGAGAACCATGGTAATGATAGTCATAGAAACATGACTGATACCTAATTAGGATAAAATAAAAATCCTAACAGTAATGACAGTGATAATGAGAATGGTAATGATGCAGATGAAAGTGGTAATGATGTTAATGAAAACTTGGATAATTATGATGATAATGATAGTGTTTATGGTGGTGAGGCAACAATAATAATGCTAGTATTAACAGTAAAAATAATAATGATAATGATGATATAAATAATAATAGTAGTAATAAACATAATCATAATCAGAATCACAATAATAATAACAACAATAATAATAATAATAATATTGATAATAGTAATAATAATAACATTAATAATATTAATAAAAATAATAATAATAATAGTAATAATAATAATAATAATAATAATAATAATAATAATAATAATAATAATAATAATAATAGTAATAATAATAATAATAACAATATAGTACTAACACCTGAACAATAATGAAAGTAATAGCAATAGAAATAATCATCATTATTATCATTATTAGTAACGTTATTATCGTTACTATGAGTACTATGACAATAATAAGGACAATGAAATAATAGTAACGATAATAGCGAAATGGTAACGATAATGATGATAATAATAATAATATTAATATCAATAGTAAATACTAATATTAATATTCCAAATAATAATAATAATAATAATAATAATAATAATAATGATAATAATAATAATAACAATAATAATAATAATCAGCATCATCAGAATGATAATGATAATAGTAATAATAATAATTATAATAATAAAAATAGTATCAATAACAGCGATAATGAAAACAATAATAATACTTATTATTGTTATTATTATCATTATCATCATTGTCATTATCATTATAATCATTATTATCATTATTATTATTATTATTATTATTATTTTCATAATCATTATCATTATTATTATTATTACTAATATCATTATTATTAGTATTAGTAGTATCACTATCATTATTATTGTTATTATTATCATTATCATTATTATCATTACCATTATTATTATTATTATTATTATTATTATTATTATTATTATTTTCATAATCATTATCATTATTATTATTATTTTCATAATCATTATCATTATTATTATTATTTTCATAATCATTATCATTATTATTATTATTATTATTTTCATAATCATTATCATTATTATTATTATTATTATTTTCATAATCATTATCATTATTATTATTATTATTATTATTATTATTATTATTATTTTCATAATCATTATCATTATTATTATTATTATTATTATTATTATTATTATTATTATTATTTTCATAATCATTATCATTATTATTATTATTATTATTTTCATAATCATTATCATTATTATTATTATTATTATTATTATTTTCATAATCATTATCATTATTATTATTATTATTTTCATAATCATTATCATTATTATTATTATTTTCATAATCATTATCATTATTATTATTATTTTCATAATCATTATCATTATTATTATTATTTTCATAATCATTATCATTATTATTATTATTATTTTCATAATCATTATCATTATTATTATTATTTTCATAATCATTATCATTATTATTATTATTTTCATAATCATTATCATTATTATTATTATTTTCATAATCATTATCATTATTATTATTATTATTATTATTATTATTATTATTATTATTTTCATAATCATTATCATTATTATTATTATTTTCATAATCATTATCATTATTATTATTATTATTATTATTTTCATAATCATTATCATTATTATTATTATTTTCATAATCATTATCATTATTATTATTATTTTCATAATCATTATCATTATTATTATTATTATTATTTTCATAATCATTATCATTATTATTATTATTATTTTCATAATCATTATCATTATTATTATTATTTTCATAATCATTATCATTATTATTATTATTTTCATAATCATTATCATTATTATTATTATTTTCATAATCATTATCATTATTATTATTATTTTCATAATCATTATCATTATTATTATTATTTTCATAATCATTATCATTATTATTATTATTTTCATAATCATTATCATTATTATTATTATTACTAATATCATTATTATTATTATTTTCATAATCATTATCATTATTATTATTATTTTCATAATCATTATCATTATTATTATTATTTTCATAATCATTATCATTATTATTATTATTATTTTCATAATCATTATCATTATTATTATTATTTTCATAATCATTATCATTATTATTATTATTTTCATAATCATTATCATTATTATTATTATTATTACTAATATCATTATTATTATTATTTTCATAATCATTATCATTATTATTATTATTTTCATAATCATTATCATTATTATTATTATTTTCATAATCATTATCATTATTATTATTATTATTTTCATAATCATTATCATTATTATTATTATTATTTTCATAATCATTATCATTATTATTATTATTTTCATAATCATTATCATTATTATTATTATTTTCATAATCATTATCATTATTATTATTATTTTCATAATCATTATCATTATTATTATTATTACTAATATCATTATTATTATTATTATTATTATTTTCATAATCATTATCATTATTATTATTATTATTATTATTATTTTCATAATCATTATCATTATTATTATTATTTTCATAATCATTATCATTATTATTATTATTTTCATAATCATTATCATTATTATTATTATTACTAATATCATTATTATTATTATTTTCATAATCATTATCATTATTATTATTATTTTCATAATCATTATCATTATTATTATTATTTTCATAATCATTATCATTATTATTATTATTACTAATATCATTATTATTATTATTTTCATAATCATTATCATTATTATTATTATTATTATTATTATTATTTTCATAATCATTATCATTATTATTATTATTATTATTATTATTATTATTATTATTATTATTATTATTATTATTATTATTATTATTTTCATAATCATTATCATTATTATTATTATTTTCATAATCATTATCATTATTATTATTATTATTATTATTATTATTATTTTCATAATCATTATCATTATTATTATTATTATTATTATTATTATTTTCATAATCATTATCATTATTATTATTATTTTCATAATCATTATCATTATTATTATTATTATTATTATTTTCATAATCATTATCATTATTATTATTATTATTATTATTATTATTATTATTATTATTATTACTAATATCATTATTATTATTATTTTCATAATCATTATCATTATTATTATTATTATTATTATTATTATTATTATTATTATTTTCATAATCATTATCATTATTATTATTATTATTATTATTATTATTATTATTTTCATAATCATTATCATTATTATTATTATTATTATTATTATTATTATTATTATTTTCATAATCATTATCATTATTATTATTATTATTATTACTAATATCATTATTATTATTATTACTAATATCATTATTATTATTATTTTCATAATCATTATCATTATTATTATTATTATTTTCATAATCATTATCATTATTATTATTATTTTCATAATCATTATCATTATTATTATTATTACTAATATCATTATTATTATTATTTTCATAATCATTATCATTATTATTATTATTATTTTCATAATCATTATCATTATTATTATTATTATTTTCATAATCATTATCATTATTATTATTATTTTCATAATCATGTAAAGCGAAAAGGCCTTCGGGCATATTCGTGTGTATTCTTGTTCCCTCCTTCGTTGTTCTTTTTTATTCGTGTTTTCTTGCTTTCCCTTCGCTGTTCTTTTTTGCGCGTTTTCTTGTTCTTCCCTTTGTTGTTTTACTTTATTCGTGTGTTTTCTTGTTCTTCCCTTCGCTGTTCTATCTTATTCGTGTATTTTCTTGTTCTTCCCTTCGTCTTCCTATTCGAAATTCCACAGGAGTTCCACACATAGGCACTGAACGGGCCCAATGGAGATTATTACATATTACTAGCCACAGAATAAAAAAAAGGCTTTGAATCAATACACTAGAACGAAGAAAAAAAAAAGCTAAATCATTGTTACTTGGTGTTGCTTTAGCCTTTTTTACTAGGGGGTCTATACAGTCCAAAATCTACCGTGTTTTGTGATTTCCATTAAGAAAAGAAAAAAATATTTACCTCTGGGAAAGTTAAGATTGTAAAATTGAAAGTTGGGAATAAATAAACAAGAAAAAGAAGAATAAGGCTGCGGAGAATTAATTAATCAGTAATGATTCGTAAATATAAATAAAAATGTTAATTGACATTCGTCTGATATTAACATCTTTATTTTGTTTTTTTTTTCTCTCTCGCAATAAAGAAAAAAAATCGGCTACAGGCCATCGTCAGCTAAAAAACGAAAATTGACAGTAATACAAATATTATAAGGATACGACCTAGATTCAATTATAAAGAAGAGAAAGGGAAAAAATAAAATAATTCCCGTGATCGAAAGAGGATTACGAACGCATAGGAAAAAAGAGGAGGAAAGGAAGCGAAGAAGGAAAAGCGGGAAAAAAAACAAAAAAAAACGGAAATAAGGAAAAAGAATCTTTAAAAAAATGTTCGACAGGTGGAGGCAATCGGCGGGGCAGGAGTTACGAGCGTATATGAAAAAAAAAAATAATAATAAAAAAAAAAAAAAAGCGAAGAAAAGGAAACGAAGAAGGAAAAACGGAAAAAAACGGAAATAAGAAAAAAATAACTTAAAAAAGAAGAAAAAAACACGTGCTCGGCAGGTGGAGGCAGTCGGCGGGGCAGGAGTTACGAGCGTAAATGAAAATAAAAAAATAAAAAAAACACAAAAGCGAAGAAAAGGAAACGAAGAAGGAAAAACGGAAAAAAACGGAAATAAGAAAAAAATAACTTAAAAAAGAAGAAAAAAACACGTGCTCGGCAGGTGGAGGCAGTCGGCGGGGCAGGAGTTACGAGCGTAAATGAAAATAAAAAAATAAAAAAAACACAAAAGCGAAGAAAAGGAAACGAAGAAGGAAAAACGGAAAAAAACGGAAATAAGAAAAAAATAACTTAAAAAAGAAGAAAAAAAACACGTGCTCGGCAGGTGGAGGCAGTCGGCGGGGCAGGAGTTACGAGCGTATATGAAAATAAAATAAATTAAAAAAAACAAAAGCAAAGAAAAGGAAACGAAGAAGGAAAAACGGGAAAAAACGGAAATAAGAAAAAAAAAATAATAAAAAAGAAGAAAAAAACACGTGCTCGGCAGGTGGAGGCAGTCGGCGGGGCAGGAGTTACGAGCGTAAATGTTTATGCGACGGAAGAGGGCGCGGGACAACGATATTTCAGTTCCGTAAACAAAATCTTGTCGCTTTTGTTCTTTTTTTTCTTTTGTTTTTCTTTTTTTGAGGGAAGGAGGTAAGGTCATCGTGCGTGTGGTTTGTTTACCGTATGTGAGTATCGCAGGGAAAGAGAGAGGGAGAGGGAGGGGGAAGGGGAGAGGGAGGGGGAAGGGGAGAAGGAGGGGGAAGGGGAGAGGGAGGGAGGGTGAGGGTGAGGGAGAGGGAGAGGGAGAGGGAGAGGGAGAGGGAGCGGGAGAGAGAGAGAGAGAGAGAGAGAGAGAGAGAGAGAGAGAGAGAGAGAGAGAGAGAGAGAGAAAGAGAGAGAGAGAGAGCGTGTGATATGATAGTGTGCTTTATGTATTTATATATATGCGTGTATGTACGCGACGTTCGTGCATGTACGTATATATGTATTTGTCCGATTTGTGTACGTGAGTGTATTTACGTGACTAATGACAATTAATGAATAAATAGAGGAGAAAAGACAGAGCAAGATAAGAGACAAGGCGAGCGTCAGAGCGAGTGCCTCCAGCTGCTTCTGTTGTCTCTGGCACCTTCGACCTGGCACCCTGTCCCCTACCCCCTTTCCCCCCTCCTCTACCCCTCCTTTCTCCCTCTTCCTTCCTCCTCCCCCTCCTCTTTCTCCATTCTTCTCTCCGTTGCTTCTTCCTCTCCTTCACTTCTCTCCTTCTTCCTCGCCTGTTTCTCTTCCCTTCTCCCTCCTTCCCTTTTTCTCTTTTCTTCCCCCTCCCTGAATCCTTTCCCTTTCTACCTCTTCTCTTCCTCCTTCCCATTCCTTCTCTCTTCTCTCCTTTTCTCCTCTTTCCTCTTCCCCTATTCCTTCGTCTCGAATAAATAAAACTAATAATGTTATAAAAAAAAGACGATGATGATAATGATGATATAATAATCATAATAATATTGACAATAATAACAAAATATAAATATTCACAATAATAATAATACTGATAATAACATGAATAAGTAATAATAGTTATAGCGACAAGCTGACAGACACTCAGGAAAACAATATGGAAACTTCGAATAGGGAAAAAAAAAAATCATCAAAGGCATTTTCCCGCCAAATTTAGTTTTAGTTCCGCGGTCTCTTTCAAGTGTCACTTCCGCTCTTTTTTTTTCATCGCCCGACTTTATTTCGTTTTTTTCTTTCATGTCTTTCTTAACGGTTTGTTACGTTTTCCCCTTAATTGTTTTTTTCATTTTCTTTCTTACCTTTTCTTTTACCCTTCTTCATTTCTCCATTTCCCCCTTTTTCTCCCTACCTTTTCACCTTCCCACTCCCTCCCTTTCTCTCCTTTCCTCCCTCTCTCCCTTTATCCTTCATCATCCCTTTCACCGTCCCCCTCTTTCCTCCCCTTCCTCCTCTTCCCCCTGTCCCTCCTTCAATTCACCCTTCCTCCATTTTTCTCCCTCCCCTTTTCTTCCTTTCCCTCACTTACCTCCTCTCCCATTTTCCCACCTCTCCTCCCTTTGTACCTATCTCCCTTTCCTTTCTTTCCTCGTCCTCCCTTTCCCCTTTCCTACCCTACTTTGCCCCCTTCTTCTCTCTCCCTTCCTACTTCCACTCTTCCTTCTCCCACTTTCCTTCGTCCTCCTCTCCTCTTCCACCTTTTCCCCCCTCTCTCCCCTCTTTCTTCCCTCTTCCTTTCACCCACACCCTTTCGACTTCTGCCTTTTCTCCCTCTCCCTCCTCACTTCCTCCCCCTCCATTTTGCTCCCTTCCTCCCCCTCTCCTCTTCAGACCCTTTCACCCTAACCCTCCG
>NC_061850.1:28253924-28263347 GCF_019202785.1 Penaeus chinensis | reverse complement strand
GAAGAGAGAGAAAAAAAAGAAAAACAATAAAAAAAACAAAAAATAAAACACAATTCAAGCACGCGCGTCCGAACTGCAACCTTCACCCCACCCCCCCTTTCTCACGCCTCACTGGACACCCCCCCCCCTCCCCTCCCCCCCCATCCCCCCCCCTCATCGAAGCCACAGTGACACTTGTCCCGAACGCATCCATTCCAACACCTGTCTACGGGAACAGGTGTGCGGGAGAGAGAGGCAGCTGCTGGGAAGTGACAGGGTGGGTGGAGGGGGGTGGAAGGGGGTGGAGGGGGGTGGTGGAAGGGGTGGAGGGGTTTAAGATGAATACGGGGGGGGGGAAGGTAGGAGGGGGTGAGAGAAAAGGAGGGTGGGAGGAGGGGAAGGTGGAGGGGGAGGGGGAGGGGGAGGGGGAGGAGGGGAAGAGGAGGAGGAGAAGGAGGAGGAGGAGGAGGAGGAGGAGGAGGAGGGGGAGGAGGAGGAGGAGGAGGAGGAGGAGAGGAGGAGGAGGAGGAGAAGGAGAAGGAGGAGGAGGAGGAGGAGGAGGGGGAGGAGGGGGAGGAGGAGGAGGAGGAGGAGGAGGAGGAGGAGGAGGAGGAGGAGGAGGAGGAGGAGGAGGAGAAGGAGGAGGAGGGAGGAGGAGGAGGAGGAGGAGGAGGAGGAGGAGGAGGAGGAGGAGGAGGAGGAGGAGGAGGAGGAGGAGGAGGAGGAGGAGGAGGGGGAGGAGGAGAGGGAGAAGAGGGATATCGAAAGGGAGATGGAAGGAGGAGGAGGAGGAGGAGGAGGAGGAGGAGGAGGAGGAGGAGGAGGAGAAGGAGGAGGAGGAGGAGGAGGAGGAGGAGGAGGAGGAGGAGGAGGGGGAGGAGGAGGGGGAGGAGGAGGGGGAGGAGGAGGAGGAGGAGGAGGAGGAGGAGGAGGAGGAGGAGGAGGAGGAGGAGGAGGAGGAGGAGGAGGAGGAGAAGGAGGAGGAGGGGGAGGGGGAGGAGGAGAGGGCGAAGAGGGATATCGAAAGGGAGATGGAAGAGGCGGAGAAAAGGCAAAAACAACAGAAATATATAACCAACTAAAGTCGCTATTCCGTGTGAAATAAACACAACTAATGCAAATAAATCAAATAATAAAAATGACACAGGAGCACACCCCCTCAAACAAACAAACGAACGAACGAACAAACAAATCAATTCGAGTTAAAAACTAACCTGACATTATGTAACCAACTTTCAACTTTCGCAAGTGAATTTTTGTCTTCCTTTCTTCATATGTTTTCTATTAAATTTAATTTTTGATCAAGCTGACATAATTTTCAATTAAATCTAATTCTAGATCAAGTCGGTAAATTAATATAACGCACATCACAAATAAAACAATAATAAATAATGTAATAAGATGAATAAAATATTAAAAACAAAACAAAGAAAGCAGAAATAGACCCAACAAGCTAACAAACACAAATAAAAAACAACTACGACAAGGGTAAGAAACCTCGACATTTTTTTTTTCCATCGTAAATCCGCGATGGAAAAAAAAAAAAATATATATATATTACTATCAATCTATCTATCTACATATATACACATATATATGTAGATAGATAGATAGGTAGATAGTAATCAACTCATACAATAAATGATTACATAAATATAAAAATAAAGAAATAATAAAAACATTGAAACATTTAGTCAGCACAAGAGAATACGTGGATTCAGAGAAATAGATAACCATATTTAAAAACAAAACACCCAACAAAACACACACTCACACACACACACACACACACACACACACACACACACACATACACATACAACCCTCCTCCTCCCCACACACAAACAACCCCCCCCCCCAAACACACCAAAAAATATACGACCTGAGTAAAAAGAAAAGAAAAAAAATCACGTGAACACGCGGGAACGAACCTCAACCACACCCTCCCTCCAACACCGCCACAGGGAGACTGAGGCAGCGGAGGAGAACCAAGGACCTAATGACTGAACGAGGAAGGTGAACAGGGAGGAGGGGGGGGGAGGGAAGAGGGGCAGAGGAAAGATGAAAGCGGGGAGGAGGGAGAGTGGACGAGGAGGAATAATAGGGAGAAACGTGGAAGAAGAGGAGGAATAATAAGATAAAAGTGGAAGAAGAGGAGGAATAATAAGGAGGAAAGTGGAAGAAGAGGAGGAAGGAAGGAGCAGGTGAGGCGATAGACAAGAAAGTAAAGAGGAGACATGAAAGAAGGAGATGGAGGAGGAATGTAGAGCAGAGACGAGTAGAGATAAATAGATGGAACCAGAGAGGAGGAAATACGAAGAGAAAGCAGAAGAGGAAACAGGGACAGAAAGCGAGAATAAGCAAAGAGGAATAACAAGTACCAAGGCAGGAACCAAGGGGAACAAAGCAGGAATAGAAAGAAAAGAAAAGCAAAGAGAAACAGAGAAGCAATGGAGGAGCAGAGAAGGACCAAGAAGAGAACAGACGGAACAGAGAATAACCGAGAGACAAGGAGAATGAGAAAAGAGCAATCAGGGAAAACCCAGAGGAGCAAGGAAGGGGCAGAGAGGAACCCAGAGGAGCAAAGAAGGGGCAGAGAGGAACCCAGAGGAGCAAAGAAGGGGCAGAGAGGAACCCAGAGGAGCAAAGAAGGGGTAGAGAGGAACCCAGAGGAGCAAAGAAGGGACAGAGAGGAACCCAGAGGAGCAAGGAAGGGGCAGAGAGGAACCCAGAGGAGCAAGGAAGGGCAGAGAGGACCCCAGAAGAGCAAGGAAGGGGTAGAGAGGAACCCAGAGGAGCAAGGAAGGGGCAGAGAGGAACCCAGAGGAGCAAAGAAGGGGCAGAGAGGAACCCAGAGGAGCAAAGAAGGGGCAGAGAGGAACCCAGAGGAGCAAAGAAGGGGCAGAGAGGAACCCAGAGGAGCAAAGAAGGGGCAGAGAGGAACCCAGAGGAGCAAAGAAGGGGTAGAGAGGAACCCAGAGGAGCAAAGAAGGGACAGAGAGGAACCCAGAGGAGCAAGGAAGGGCAGAGAGGAACCCAGAGGAGCAAGGAAGGGCAGAGAGGACCCCAGAAGAGCAAGGAAGGGGTAGAGAGGAACCCAGAGGAGCAAGGAAGGGGCAGAGAGGAACCCAGAGGAGCAAAGAAGGGGCAGAGAGGAACCCAGAGGAGCAAAGAAGGGGCAGAGAGGAACCCAGAGGAGCAAAGAAGGGGTAGAGAGGAACCCAGAGGAGCAAAGAAGGGGTAGACAGGAACCCAGAGGAGCAAAGAAGGGGTAGAGAGGAACCCAGAGGAGCAAAGAAGGGGCAGAGAGGAACCCAGAGGAGCAAAGAAGGGGTAGAGAGGAACTCAGAGGAGCAAAGAAGGGGTAGAGAGGAACCCAGAGGAGCAAGGAAGGGGTAGAGAGGAACCCAGAGGAGCAAAGAAGGGGTAGAGAGGAACCCAGAGGAGCAAAGAAGGGGCTAGAGAGGAACCCAGAGGAGCAAAGAAGGGGTAGACAGGAACCCAGAGGAGCAAGGAAGGGCAGAGAGGAACCCAGAGGAGCAAAGAAGGGGTAGAGAGGAACCCAGAGGAGCAAAGAAGGGGTAGAGAGGAACCCAGAGGAGCAAAGAAGGGGTAGAGAGGAACCCAGAGGAGCAAGGAAGGGCAGAGAGGACCCCAGAAGAGCAAGGAAGGGGTAGAGAGGAACCCAGAGGAGCAAAGAAGGGGCAGAGAGGAACCCAGAGGAGCAAAGAAGGGGTAGAGAGGAACCCAGAGGAGCAAAGAAGGGGTAGAGAGGAACCCAGAGGAGCAAAGAAGGGGTAGAGAGGAACCCAGAGGAGCAAGAAGGGGTAGAGAGGAACCCAGAGGAGCAAAGAAGGGGTAGAGAGGAAACCCAGAGGAGCAAGAAGGGGCAGAGAGGACCCAGAGGAGCAAAGAAGGGGTAGAGAGGAACCCAGAGGAGCAAAGAAGGGGTAGAGAGGAACCCAGAGGAGCAAAGAAGGGGCAGAGAGGAACCCAGAGGAGCAAAGAAGGGGCAGAGAGGAACCCAGAGGAGCAAAGAAGGGGTAGAGAGGAACCCAGAGGAGCAAAGAAGGGGTAGAGAGGAACCCAGAGGAGCAAAGAAGGGGTAGAGAGGAACCCAGAGGAGCAAAGAAGGGGCAGAGAGGAACCCAGAGGAGCAAAGAAGGGGTAGACAGGAACCCAGAGGAGCAAAGAAGGGGTAGAGAGGAACCCAGAGGAGCAAAGAAGGGGCAGAGAGGAACCCAGAGGAGCAAAGAAGGGGCAGAGAGGAACCCAGAGGAGCAAAGAAGGGGCAGAGAGGAACCCAGAGGAGCAAAGAAGGGGCAGAGAGGAACCCAGAGGAGCAAAGAAGGGGCAGAGAGGAACCCAGAGGAGCAAAGAAGGGGCAGAGAGGAACCCAGAGGAGCAAAGAAGGGGCAGAGAGGAACCCAGAGGAGTAAAGAAGGGACAGAGAGGAACCCAGAGGAGCAATAAAGGGGCAGAGTAGAACACAGAGAAGCAAGGAAAGGACTAAGAGGACGCGAAAACAGCAAAGCAGCAGCAAAAAAACTAACAAAAGCAAACAAAAGACCAACGACAACCCTAGAGAACCAAAGAAGGAGAGACGGAAACTAGGGAGAACAGGAGACGAGAAGGAGAAGAGAAAACTCGCAGCTCACGGCCATGTCGCCAACAGACCTCCGCTGGGGTTTGCATAACGCCATTCCTCAGGATTACATCGGTTCTTGCGTGCGAGTTTTAACGAGATTTTTCCTTATAGGTCCTGAAGGAAGGAGGGAGGGAGAAGGGGGCGGGGGGGCGGGGGCGGGGGGAAGGGAGACGGTGAAAGGAAGAGACTGATATTGGTTTACATCAGATATATTTGCTTTTGCGTTTTCCCCGTGAACATGAGAGTAATATTCATAATAATAATGATGGCGATCGTAATTCTATGATATTTAAAGATAATGATCATAATAATAAAATTAATGACAACTTATTATCTTAATAATAAAAATAATAAAAATAATAACACCAATATATACTATAATGATTAAAATTATCATTATCATTATTATTATTACTATAGCCTAACATAAACAACAATAATAATAATTAAAAAATAGAAAAATACATCCCTTTCATTGTGAAATTACTCCTTCTCATCCACACCTTTTCTACAACAACAAAACATCATAAAGAAACAAGACTTAAAAAAAACAAAGAAAACAAGCTCGTCAGGCGACCTCCCCCCCAAGTCCCTTCCTCCATTCGAATCCTTCCCCTCCCCCCCCCCCCTATCCTACGGGCGGGCTTACCTGAGTGGGCGGCGGCCGTGGCGGCGTGCGAATGGGCGTGAGGACGACGGCGAGGCGAGATGGGGCGAGTTGTGGAACGGATAGAAGGGCATGGCGAGGCGTTCAGTGTGTGCCTGACAAGAGTCCGACTATTGCCTGACAAACTGCTTGACAAAATGCCTGCCTGGTCCTGACCCGCGTTCTTGACTATTGCCCGACAAGTGCCTCACAAAATGCCCGACAAGTGCCTCACAAAATGCCCGACAAGTGCCCGACAAATGCCCGACAAATGCCTGACTATTTACCCGGTGATACCTCGCTAGACTATAGACCGTCCCGGCGCACAACCGCTATCAATAACCCTTGCGTCTACACTGATAACACGGTATCCACAATCCACAAATCAATGCGAGAGGGCGCTCATATGCCTTTTAAGAGACGGGCGGCTTTATCGCTCGAGTTTGCGTTAAGAATCACGTGGGAATATGATGATAAGGTCGCCCCGTGTCCATTACAGGTGGTGGTGACTATTCTATTCATTATGTTGGGATATTGCATTGCGGCGATGGCTGATGCGGGGCTTATAAATCCACACCCATCCATACCCATCCACACATAAATACATTCAGAGTTTAATATATAATTATATATACACACATACATATACACACACGTATATATACACATATATGTATGTGTGTATGTGTGTGTGTGTGTGTGTGTGTGTGTGTGTGTGTGTGTGTGTGTGTGTGTGTGTGTGTGTGTGTGTGTGTGTGTGTGTGTGTGTGTGTGTGTGTACATATACACACGTATACGTATAACTATACGTATACGTATCCATATAAATACATATATATATACTGTATATATATATATATATATATATATTCATGAGATAGATACATAGACAGAGAGAGAGAGAGAGAGAGAGAGAGAGAGAGAGAGAGAGAGAGAGAGAGAGAGAGAGAGAGAGAGAGAGAGAGAGAGAGAGAGAGAGAGAGAGAGAGAGAGAGAATGATATAACCTTGCAACGCAGGCGGCACTCCAGACCCCGCCTCTCAATCGCCCTTCCTCCACGAATCACGTGCCTTCCATGCCCCGCGGGCCCTCGGGAAAGGCTCTTCAACGCGACTCTACAACGCGATGCAGACAAGGTAAAACGATGCACGAACGAGTTTGTGTACGACAAATACTGAGCTTGAATAAATAAATAAATTATATAATAAACAAATAATACAGATACATGGCAATAAGGAAGGATATAAATTGAAAGAGGTGGGGGGGGGGGGGGGGAGCTAAAGATGGCCTTGTTGCAGGCACGATGTCATCCGGTGCCGAACATCACCTTATCTCGCGCTTATCTCGTAAAGGTAGGGAGATGCAGTTATCATGATTACCATTGCATATGCGCTGGATTCACGTTAGACATTATTCTAATTATTAAAACAACGAAGGGAAGAACAAGAAAACAAACGAATATGCCCTTTTCTGCTATACTGCTTCTTCTCAAGGGCTTAGAGAACAAGAGATACATGCGAAGACCTTCCCTAGTTCGTGGCTCTCCGTCCCGGCGTTCAAATTATGAGTTGATTGTACTAACGCCGCTTCCACCATCTTCCTCCATCATGGGTCCTCGCTCTCGGGACGGAGGCCGCTTGGGGAGGTGACTGCTGGCGTCGACGGAGACATCGAAGGCGCTGTCGATGACGCCGGAGAGCGCTGCGGTGTTGGTCGATTCGCGGTTCGTGGAAGCCTCGTCCTGTCCTCTAATACCGTGCAATTAGCTTAAGAGATCTGCTGTGGCCTGACCTCTTTTCCCATGCGGTATCTCAGATCGTCTTTCCTAAAGCGGATGCTATTTTGAGTGTTCTATCAACCCCGACTGTGGGATGACTATTCTGTGGGCGGTGGCCTGTGGGGGGCGCCACTGCTCGCTCTGTTGTTGCATAATTTACAGCACATAACTTAGCACCAAGACTGTGGAGTCGGAGTCGTGGAGTCACGAGTCGGAAGGAATTTGGTGCTGCTGGAGTCGGAGTCGGTAAAAATCCACACCGACTCCGACGCCGACCTCAACATATATTTCAAAGACTAAGTAAATCTGCGAATATCACACACTTCAAGCATCTCGAGAGTAGGAAAATAATTTCATTTTCATTCTGTCATAGTCCTACATGTAATTTTCTAAAGCATAATGAATGTTTCTCTTTTCAAAAAATAAACAAGACAAAGACCACAATATAACAGCAATAAAAAATTTAATCAAACCTTTAAGGACATCGGGCCAAAGCTAACCTGTAGTTGTTATGAAATCCATTTTTGTATTATTATTATACCAAAGGATAGGAGTCGGGTGTTTTGAGTACCGACTCCACAGCCCTGCTTATCACATACCCAATTTTCTTCAAACTGGCTAAAATATATATACAATAAAAAAGAAAAGAAAAAAAAACAGAAGAAATGCAAATCTTCACTAACTAAGACTTTCCCGCCTTCATAAATGATTTTGATTTTCCGCGACTTCCACAAGCAAAATGAGGCCCCACAAAAGCCGCCATTTTGTTTGTTCAGCTCACGCCATGGCACCAGTAGCTCGCAGTGCCAGTCCCGACCTCAATATGGCACACAAAACCCGAGAAAGAAACATAACAAAAAACAAATTTACATATATATCTGCCGTAATTTTTTATGATGATGCAACAATAAACTTCACAACAACTTCAATTCCAAAAAAAAAAATATTCACATTCCTCCCTGGACAATTCCTAAAAGTCGGAATGAAAATTGGGAATCACCAGTCAACAACTTGCTAGAAATGAAACGCTAGTGGTGGAACTCTTCATATAAATAATAATAAGTTTTCTCGCCTAAAGAAAGGTTAATCTTAATTTTATAAAGTATAACAGTCGTCTTTTTATGAGAGTTTATTGTTATGTTGAAAATCATCTAGCAAGGCGGCATTGCTCGCTATAATGATTCACTTTTCGACGCATGCATATATTATCTTATTTGAATATTGTTCCTTTTTATTTTGTGTTCTAAGTGAAGCTGATGGTCATTACTCTCTCAATTTTCGTGATCATTTTCAATATCAATTTTCAATTTCCTTAATTGGCGTGTTTCATAACAGTAATTCACACTACACTGGATCATATATGCAAATTATTTGAAAGGTGTATCCCCTAAGCAGAAAAAGAAAAGAAATTATTATTATTATTATTATTACTATTATTATTATTACTACTACTATTATTATTACTACTATAATTACCATTACTATTTTTATTATTACAATTATCATCACCATCATAATCAGCATTATCCTTCTCATTACCATTATTATTACCCTCACTATCCACATTCTTATTACCATTCCTTATTCACCAGAAAAGTCACAGAAAACACAATATCAAACACTAAAACAATAAAGAATTTCACCGCTTCCAGTAAATAACCTCTCGCCACGATGCTCTCAGTTATTTTCGGTATTTGTGATTCACACGCACACGCATAAATATATACACATGTGCGTGCATGCGAGTACGTGATAAAAAAAAAAAAAAAAAAAAAAAAAAAAAAATATATATATATATATATATATATTTACATTTACATTTACGCGATACATACCTTTTTGACATGATAAAGGTTAAATTCATATATACAGAGTTTGGGTTCGGATATCGGCGATTCATCAAACTTGAAAAAAGAAAAGACAAAAAAAACAACAACATAGAAATAAAAAACAACGAAATTTAACGGCCTTTTTAAAACTACTGACAACAACACAACAAAAAAAAGGAAACTAAACGATCTTTTGAAAAACATTGAAAAAACAAAAAACAACAACAAAAAAAAACGGAATTTCGAAAACATTAGAAACAAAGATAGGAAACAACGGATTTTTTTCAATTAAACTTATTGGAAACTGTTCCATTTCCGCAGGCTGAGATAAAGATGTAAAGCCGGAGAATGAATGAATGAATCTTTGATCGAAACCATAATTCTTTTCATCTTATTATATTCCATTTGTTTGTTTATCATTGTTATCATTTTGCTGCTTTCATTAAAAGGAATGAATTAATAGTCATAATTTGAAGAGGTTGACTAAGTAATTAAAAGATCTTTCATCATATTAATTTCATCAGTTTTGTTGAACAATTTATCT
>NC_061850.1:28233924-28236424 GCF_019202785.1 Penaeus chinensis | reverse complement strand
TCCCTCTCCCTCTCCCTCGCCCTCTACCTCCCCCCCCGGAACGGTCGACCACCAAAAGCGATCAGTTCCCTAGCGATGATGGCGTCCATTTCTTCAGTTTAGTCTAGTCCTTTATTTACCACCTTGGCTAACTACACAGGCATCGGAAAGCTGTGGTAATTTTGATGCATGTTTCGTAACATTATATAATGGTACTACTTTTGAATTTTTTGCTATAATATCATCATAAGTACTATATCAGTCAAAGGAAAGGTACAATTACACAGTCCTTTCTCTACTCAGTTACATTGTTCTCCATACCTCATGCTAGGTGGTCAGCAAGACGTACGGAGAACTAAGAAACTATCTCACATCTTCTGATGTCTTAGATACTTATGCTGTATCCTAAATCAGAAATGCAGATCACATGACCTCATTAAATGCCATTCCACGCCCAAGCTGTACACCGGCGTGGCAGATGAGTGGATAAAAGACTGAAGTGAAAACCTGGTTGCTCTCCCGTAGAGTTTGTGACCGGTGAAAGGACATTCTTGAACACGAGTAAGAAAGTCAAATAAGGGAAAACAAAACGCCACTGAAGTAAGAAATGGTATGAACAATAACAACAACAACAGCAAGAACAACTTATGTAATGGAAATAATAATAATAATAATATCTTAAAAACAACAACAAATATAATAACAATAATAACGATAATAACAAAAACAGGACACCACCACCGCCAGCAAATACAACAATATTTATAAATGAACAAATGAAAATGATAACATCAACAACTATAACAGCAACAACAATAACAACAATAACAACACTAAAACAACGGCCAAAAATCCACGCCATTTGAATCAGATATAACCCTCCCCCCAAAGATAAAAATAATAACAATAAAAAAAAACAACCACGCTTCCCCGCCTTTCGTACTGAATCCAATTTCTTTGGTCATATCAACACGTAATAATCAAGGAAAAAAACGATACGAAATAAAAACTTACCCCACACCTTCAGGACACCTTCACCATCGACGCTCACTTGAAATGAAAATCAATCAATGAATAAACATATACATATAACCGTTTTATAGTATTTTTTTTTTTTTACCTGGGGGGGGGTAATTAAATAAACAAACTCACTCTACTCATTTACACGGTCTGGGAATAAAGTTGTAAGGAGATTAACTTGATAAAGACGGACACGAAAACAAAAAACAAAAAAAAAAATTATAAATAAAAATAATAATAAAAAAAAAAAGTCAGATGCTTGGGGGAAAAAAATATTGTTCAATTTTCTAGATTTCATTTTGTTTATAATTCATATGGCCCAAGCGTTCTAATCATAATTCACTAATCTTTAAAAAATATATATATAATTTCGAAAACATATAAAAGTGCATGATGAAAGATCACTGAAAGAACTTTTACGAAATGACCATAATATAAATGCAAAATTCTCTCAGACAGAAAAATAAGACGCTGAATCATGATTTAACGTCTTTCACATTTGAAGCTTCCCCTTTGTCTACCTCACGATGGTGTTGTCTCCGTGAATTATGAAACCTTATTTTGCTGTTGGTGAAATTCGCGCGAATCGAAAAAAAATTAGAGGATGTCGATAGAACAAAATGGCAACTGCGCGGATAATAAATTCGCGAAACAATAGCTGTCTAATTCCTGGGATTTGCAGTAATATCGACAACGCTATTTCACTGACACGTCAAAATGTTTCGTGGAATTTATGCAACATATATGGAAAAGGCATGATACATTTTTATATTCTGTTCTTTGTAGTATCATATTAATTATAAAATATAAGGGGACAGAAGACAAAGACTGTGTGTGTGCGTGTGTGTACCGAAAATTAATAATGTTCCAGGTCACATACAATGTAACATAAAAAAACATTAGTAATCCTAACCTCAAATTGAACAATTTTACAACACACATTTACCTTCTCATGTTAGCAATTCGTGTCATAAGTTTTACACGCAACATTCTCAAAAAAAAAAATAAAAGACAAAAATCGGGTTTTACTGCTAAGGATAACAGAGCATCTCTATTTTGACCACGGGACCGAACGTAATCTCTGCCTCCAATTTACTTTCGCCATAAATTATCGTTCTCATGACAAGGCTGCACTAATTATCAGCCTCGTTACAATGATAAGTAATGACAAAGGATGAAACAGCGAGGGAGAGAGCGAGAGAGAGTGAGAGTGTGTGAGAGAGAGAGAGAGAGAGAGAGAGAGAGAGAGAGAGAGAGAGAGAGAGAGAGAGAGAGAGAGAGAGAGAGAGAGAGAGAGAGGGGGGGGGGGGGGCAAAAGGCTAAATCAATTAACGAATCCCTATCGCCCAACGCCCTTTCCTTCCCTTTCCCTCCTCCCCTTGCACAACGCCAGCAGGAGCAGAATCTTCCCATCCTCCGCTTATCTCTAACCCGCCCCAGTAAATCATTCACAAGGATTTGACCCGGCGGTCTCTACCTCTCTGGCGCGCTTTCTGATTGG
>NC_061850.1:28213924-28216424 GCF_019202785.1 Penaeus chinensis | reverse complement strand
CGGAGACTTTGAATTAGGACAGAATTAGGATAAACTTAATTTCAGTCAGAGTGCTGTCCATAGTAACAATATTTTGTTTATTTATTTCAATTAATTTGTTATTATAAGTCATGAAATCCCTAAAATAATCTAGCTTCTCTCGATATCGTTAACCTTCATTTCTGCAGTACATTCGGACAAGCAAAATTAACGTTTTCTTTGACATTCGAAATATCCTTTAAGGTATACTTTGGTAATTTGAAAATAATTGGCCTTTTAGTCAATTTTATGGCATACGAAAAATGCCTTACATCAAAGTGAATTTAGAACTGAAAGTTAAATTTGGAACGCAGAAATTTCCAATATATATACATATATACACACACACACACAAACAAACAAACAAACACACACACACACACACACACACACACACACACACACACACACACACACACACACACACACACACGCACACACACACACACACACACACACACACACACACACACACACACACACACACACACACGCACGCACGCACGCACACACACACACACACACACACACACACACATATATATATATATATATATATATATATATTACACACAACCACACGCACACACACACACACATATATACACACACACACACACACACACACACATATATATATATATATATATGTATGTATGTATGTATGTATGTATGTATGTATGTATATATATGATCACTGAAGTAAAACAATAAAGGAAATTGTATTTCAACGATCCAAACTTAAACTTTAGCTCTAAATTCGTTTTGATGCATATATACATGTATATATGCGTATATATACATGCATACGTGCATACGTACAATCATAAACACATATACACACAGATATATATATATATGTATATATATATGCATGTATGTATGTATATATATGTATATATGTATACATTATGTGTATATAATGATATATAAAAAAATTGATATATACATTATGTGTATATAATGATATATAAAAAAATGGATATATACATATATATATATATATATATACAATATGATGATAGTTGTGATAATGATAGTGACAATAATAATGATAATAATAATAGTAATAACAAGGATGATGATGATGATAATAGTAATAATATATATGAACTTTGTATATGTATATATATCCATCTTTCTATATAGCAACATATAAGCATATATATATATATATATATATATATATATATATGTGCATATATATATATAAATATATATATATATTTATATATATGCACATATATATAAATATATAGATATATATATTTATATATACAGTATATATATATATATATATATATATATGCAGCGCCGGATTATCCTATAGGCTAGTATAGGCTGCAGCCTAGGGCCCCTCAAGCTTGGGGGCCCCAAGCTTGAGGGGCCCTGCTAAAAGATTTTCAAATATATTTATTTTTTTAATGAGCATAATATTTTAATATTTTGCATTGCAGAATAATTCATTTAACTTAAAATAAAATTTAAACTTTACAAAAGGAGGCCCAGGAGTCTGAAAACCCAATAGAAAAAAAGTGGCCCCTGTTTGTGGCTCCTTATTTGAGATAAAGGGCCCCTGTTTGAGGCCCTTTATTTGAGATAAGGGGCCCCGGTTTGAAGCCGTTTATTTGAGACCAGGGGCCCCAGTGGCTCCGTCTGAGGGGGCCCCATAATTTAATTAGCCTAGGGGCCCCAAAAGGTCATAATCCGGCCCTGTATATATGTGTGTATATATGTGTGTGTGTGTGTGTGTGTGTGTGTGTGTGTGCATGTATGTATGTGTGTATGTATAAACTGATATTGGTTATAGAGAAAGATACGAGAAAGTAGACATACTGGTTCGTAAAGGAAATGTACAAAATCAAACAGGGTCGTGATGAAAAAAAAAACGAAAAATGAAGAACTCTGCGCTATAGTCCAACGGAAGTGTCTTATTCCATTACGTGGTGAAGGTCACTAGCTTAACTTGAAAAGTGTTGAATCAATTCATTACAGTTTCCGAATTTGTATGAAAAAGGATCATACGAAGCTCTCTTGATTAAGAAACTACCTAGTCACAACCAAGGTTCAGATCTTTGAAGCTTGATTGTCTCTCCTTCCGGGATATGATTCAGTTTTTGTTCTTGCGGTCTTTCTGGCGTTTTATTCTATGTGAATCCATTTCGTTATTTACTACGTGTTATTTACTACTCTGTAAGAAAAGATATGAATGAAAATATCTTCAATATGCAACAGATGCATTTGACCGGTTTCGATTATTTCTTCGTCCTAAATACATGTTTAAAAATCGAAACCGGTCAAATATATTTCTTGTATTGTGGAGATTTTCATTTTCATTCATAACTTTTCTACATTTGTCAACATGAATACGGTTCAACTCTGTATGAGTTCGAAACTTTATGTTCAAGTGTTTATTTTTAACCCTTATATGTATGTATGTGTGTATATGTATATATATTATATATATATATATATATATATA
>NC_061850.1:28196424-28208924 GCF_019202785.1 Penaeus chinensis | reverse complement strand
AATATTATTACAGATCAACACCAAAAACTACAAACAAGTAAAAAAATACAATTGCTAATATAGCTCACTCATGCTTAACATGCTTTATTTTTCATACAATATGCTGTACGTCATCAAGCGTTGTTCTGCCATGAGAAATGTTTCTATATATGTAGAAGGTATAAATGGCACTTGTAAAAATGATATTCTTTTTCATTTATACCTTCTTAAGCAACTGTCACAGGGCATGTGCGTGTTTATGTCTGTCTGTATGGGTTTGTGTATGTGTGTTGGGGTGAATGTATGTCTTGTGTATACATGCATGTATAATAGTATGTGCATGTGAGTGTATGTCTAAGTGTTCGCATGTATACACAAGTGCATTTGTGCCTCAAATATTACAGTTCTTAATTCAAATTTAATATATCATCACAATTCTAAAATAATTATCTAAAAATATTTCACTTACACCAAATAAACAAATAAAACCAATTAGACATTGTGTTGGTTGTAAAGTGTACAAAAAAAAAAAAAAACGATTCTAACACCATACATATAAATTTAGGACAGAGACATAAAATACATTTATTCTAACATTGCTCCAATTCCAAAATCCAAACACTGTGGAGAAGTGAAATATTCTTGAGTAAATTGTCACTCATCATGGTACTTTTAACAAAAAAAAAAAAAAAAAAGCAGAAAACAAATACACATAAACATTTGCTGGAAAAAAAAGAGATTCCTAGAATGGCTAAATCACTATCATTTCAAGCTGGCATGATGAACAATCAACCTCGTACGTTTAGAAATAATATCAGTATTTGAAGAAATCTGACAATGCAACTAAGACCTCTTTTGTAGCTGCCAACGCACACATATTCCCAAAATAACCTGGACATATTGCAGCCTTCTTAAGTTGCTTGTTTGGAATGAAGAATCATAACCACATTTCTTACTCTTCTCTTTTCCTTAGTGTATCCTAAAACTATTCATTTTTGCTAACAAGGGCACCATACAGGTAAATAGTTAATTTAGTACATACTCTTAGTAGAATATCTATTTATAAACTTTCATTTCTATAAACATTTTTACAATCCAGTTGGACAATAGGGTGTTTAACAATTTATAAAAGCTTTACTATACTAAGACCAACATTTAGTGTCCATGGCCCCATAGTATTTTGAGGAGTGAGTGTGTGTGTGTGTAAGTCTGAGTGTGTGTGTGTGTGTGTGTGTGTGTGTGTGTGTGTGTGTGTGTGTGTGCGTGTGTGTGTGTGTGTGTGTGTGCGTGTGTGTGTGTGTGTGTGTGTGTGTGTGTGTGTGTGTGTGTGTGTGTGTGTGTGTGTGTGTGTGTGTGTGTGTGTGTGTGTGTGTGTGTGTGTGTGTATGTGTGTGTGTGTGTGTGTGTGTGTGTGTGTGTGTGTGTGTGTGTGTGTGTGTGTGTGTGTGTGTGTGTGTGTATGTGTGTGTGTGTGTGTGTGTGTGTGTAGGAGATATATGTATATATTATATATATACACACACATATATATATATATGCATATATTTATATATATTCATATATATGTATATATACATACATACATACATAAAACAAGCCTACACAGACAAACTTAGTTGATTAAAAAAAAAAAAAAAAAAAAATATGTATAAACATTTTTGTTAAAGCAAAAATAGTGACCAGAAGCCTAATATCAGACTGCCCATATAACTGATCTTTAAAGCACTGCTCAAAATCACTTGGGACTGTTTCCTTCACTCTACCAAGAATAGTAGACTTTATAACAATATCATGACAGGGATGAAATTAACCTTCATTTTCATTCTTTCAATGGCCTGATCTTTCAATGAATGTTGCAGCATTGCATGGATAAGGGATGAGAGATATCTAAAGATATAAACACCAACAGAGAGATTCTTAACATTCCAAGAAATTTATATTGTAAATCTTTCAAACCATTTTTTCTTTAATTATCTGTAAAAATCTTTAAATAAATAACTATCTGATGATTCCAAATAATTCCTAAGTAATGTTCAACAACATCATAAATACTTTTAAATGTCACATATAATAGCTATGTCCTTAACTATTTAATTTGCTATAAAAAATTTAAATACACCTTCCTCGTTTTTCTTTCACTTAGCCTATATCTACAACAACCAATTCAACTTCACAAACCAAGAACCAGTTATTTGTGCTATAATGACATATACGAGGCATAAAAACCTACTCTGAGAAATATAAGCTGCAGACCTCTTTACAAACTGAATGAATGAGCAAATTATCTGGGAAATGTGGTAACAAAATAAAAGTTAAATAATTTACTACTAATAATTCGTCAGACTTAAGATTGAAACAAAAATCAATAACATTAAGTGAACATTAAAGTTGAGTCCCAAGTGAAGGGCAAAAGTGTAGTTACATAAGCGTAAAAAAAACGTAAAGCTTCGAAAAAGAGAAAGCAAAATCATGGAAGCTCAATCTTATTTATACAATATGACTTAAACATTACAAAGCTTGATGTACATTCACTTCATCACTTCCATAAAAAAGATGTACCATTCCAAGAATAGGATGATAAGACCTAACATTTATTATAAAAAAGCCTATCTTAAAAATTAACATGTTAAGAGAGTGACTTCCTTTACTTTAAAAAAAAAGAAAGGAAAGAAAAAGAGAGAGAGAGAAAAAAAGAAACAAGCAAAGGGAAAGAAAAAAGAAAGAAAGGGAAGAAAATAATTAAAGGAAAAAGAAGAAGAAGAAAAAAAAACAGACAGAAAGAGTGAACAACAATAGCCACATGAACTATTGCACTAACTTAAATATGCACCATTCAGTTTAAAAGTAACTGACTAGACTCTAGGAAGTTTTGTTTTTTCATCATAATAGTAATAGCAACAATAGTAGGCAACAATAGCAGTAATATTTTGCTATAAACATATTGCTTTAAAATGCTGTTCTAAGCCCAAAATTCAATGTCCCTTTGGCAAAGCATACCATGACAAATTGAGCAAAACAGTAATCCAGCATAAATGAGAAAAAAAATTTGGTATATAGTAACTATGCAAGCTAAATGGGGTTAGTTGTAGAAATGGTTAGTTAAGCAAACATGTTTGCATAAACTAAAACTTTACATATGTGAATAAATAAACAAAAACAATCACATGGGAAAAGAAAACTTTGGTTCTTTTGTATCTACACTTAAAATCAATGTTAACTGCACTGATTCAGTATTTTTTTAAATCTTAAGAGATAATAATAATAATGAAAAAAATACTAAACATGGATAAAATCAAGAAAATTATACAAATGTTCTTTCTGATAATAATAACATCAATGAAACTAGTAATAATAACAATAATTTCAAAAACTCCTCATTAGACTGACCCTTCCAAGACCAACCATACCATCTGGTCTTTAAAAAAGTGTATACATGTCTTCCGAGATCAATTCCATGCCATATTTTTTTTCTTTCTTTTACTTGCTTCCTTTCTGTTCATAATATTTCCACTACAAAGAATCTTCCTCATCATGATCTGAAATAACACTATAGAAATGAGCTGGAAAGGTTTGTAGTGACTGTCCATCCTATAGTGAATATGATTTTTAATTATCTTTGTAGTTCTGTGGCTTACCTGGGCCTGGCTTATATCGCTTAAGTAAATCTATGTGAGCTGGAAGGAAGGGAAAAAAAGGAAACAAGGAAGAATGAGAGAGAGAGAGAGAGAGAGAGAGAGAGAGAGAGAGAGAGAGAGAGAGAGAGAGAGAGAGAGAGAGAGAGAGAGAGAGAGAGAGAGAGAGAGAGAGAGAGAGAAAAAAAAAATGCTTTTTGCAGGTATTGTTGAACTTCACATGAAGTCAATGCTAAAATTCCTAGCCTCTCACACTTACATCAGTTTGTGAATATAGATGTAAAAACATTGCAAAATCTATATAATTAAGGAAACTATCCTTCTTATAAAATCTTATTTTAACTATACTAGCCTATAAGAGCAACTAACATTAATTCATATCATCTGCTGAAACATATTTTTTCCCTCTGATTTCCCAACTGAAAATCAACTGCCACATCATCTAGGATAAGACACCCTGAGAAAATGCAAGAACAATGCGAAGAATCTGCAAGAACTGGAAAACGCAATTTTTTTTTATTTTCCAGAACTCAGGAGAGGACAGTCCTGCCTATATCATAACCTTTGAGGTTTAAAACAATGTTAAAACTAATGCTAATGAAATGAATGCCTTGAGATATCTGTATTCTCAAAATTGCCCTCAATCACCAGTAATAATTAGAAAATCAATCAGGCAATCAATGTGCTGAATTCCCCCACTGAAGTTGAACTTAAATGCTGAAATGTAAATTTAAATTGATAAAACGTCCCACAAACCCAAACATAAAATCAGTCACTTCTCCACACAACAGAAATACCAAGCAGATCTTGTTCCACTTCAAGTATTAATGATCCAAACCATTTTTTGACTAAGCTATATTCTAGAACTTGTCATACATATACTAACTAGGTGCTCTCTGATAACTGCAACATCAAAAAATATACCTTGACCTCTCATTTTTTCCTTTAAGGTTGGTATAAGACTTTTAAAAACTCTTCATGCAACATTTAAGATACAAAGCCAAAAAACTTTCCTCCAAACAACAAACGACTACATCCTCCTTTTGGACGAAATCTCACAATCAACAATCGTTTCATTTCACTCTCCATATAAACTAATGATTTACAATATGCTATTTTTATTCAGGAGGGAAAACTCAAACAACTTAAGGCACATTAACAGGAAAGAGTGTTTGGGAGAATCATACTAATTTTGCTTAAACTATTCCTAATTATCAATACATTTTACCTATTCCACTAATAATTTTGTGGAGATGGTGTAGTTTAGAGGTAGAACACTGGCATTACAACTGCAAGGTCCTTGGTTCCTAGCTGGCCATGCTCCTCCCAGCTGTGAGAGAATTCAAGCATCAGCTGACGGTGTTAAAGTTTGGGTGAAAAGAAATTGGCCACCCTACTGCTTCTTCCTATGGCTTGGTAAACATGTTCCTCTAAGGACATGTCACTTCTATCTACATGAATTTTGACTCTGGATGATTCCATGTCTGAGAGTGCACTGATACAGCATTTAATTTCTACGTGTCCCTCCAGAATTTCCAGGGTAACAGAGAGAAACTAAACCTTTTCTTAAAGAAGGATGTCTAAGCTAATGGTTCAAATTTTAACACTAACTGCAAAGTTTCCAAGAAAGGCCTTCTTTTCCCCGGACAAAAGTGTCCTTGATCCTGTTTAAATCTCAGAGTATGAGGTGATCTGCATTTTCATGAGCACATGGAAAATGTTAGATGGAAAAACTTCTGAGAAAGGAGAGGAGTGAGGCATACATATATAGAGATATGCATGTATGTTTAGTGATAGATAAGATCTTTCCTTTGCATAAAGTTAGACAGCTATATAAAAAATGATCTCCAAATTGACTAGCAATTAGGTTCCAGAAACAAAGACATAGTTAACATTTACAAAAGTGTTAAAATTACTGAAAATTGAATGTCTTATCACAATTATTTACATAATTTTTTGTTAAACATCAATTACATATTAGTGTCCAATAAAATCACTAAGAGACTGACCAGATCATTAAAACAGGTGTAGCAATAATCCTTTTCCACAGAAATAAAATAATGTAACACATACCATGTTACCCAGAAATGTGACACATACACGTTCAAAATTCCTTTACTGTAGCATGGGTTTTCCTTTTAACAAACACAAAGGTAAACTGCAGGTATTATCTGCAAGTCCACATATTTTACGCGTACAACCTAAATACCTCTTTAAGTATCCAGTATCACCAATAAGTCCTTCATCTTCTGCTTACTTCAATCAGGAATCCTCTATCTAGAAAAAAAAAGCCAGGAAGATGACTGAGAGGTCCTTCCTGCATACACATGTATCTTAGTGGACAACTGCATCACACTAAATCTATTGTAATCTCTGTATTTGTATTGTGTTATGTTGTACATTGAATGTGTGCCAGAAAAACAATGGAAGGACTGTTTAAGTAACTGACCTGCTTCAGAAAAAATAAATAAATAAAAATTAAATTAAAGAAAAAAGAAGTAACTGAACAAATATAAGCCTTTCATAAGGATGCAGGCACTTTTAAAATTCCTGTAAAATCCTACACGTTGGTGGCAAAGTCATCCTTATTGTTACCGATCCTAAAGCGAACATCCTGGACATTTCTGTTCCTTGCTGGCTCTGAGTACTGGCGCCTCAGGGGAGAGCGCGGAGAGGAGCTGGCTGTTGTGTTTGCTTCTCTTGCTCTCCGCAGCTCCTGTTCAACAATCAGTTCATTGGTCACGTACGCTTCCCTTCGAATTTGTTCCTGCAAAGACAATGATGGGAAGAATTAATAAATTTCCTATGTTAGTGATATGTTCTCCTGAAGGAAAGAAATATGGAAGGAAGGAAGAAAAATACATATTACATATTACTAACCTTATTTAAAGTAAAAGTGGTAAAGAATGATTTTTTTATTATCAGCTCAACTGTAAACTTTAGTCAGACTCAAAACATCTACTGTGGCAGTGTTTCAATTTACACTAGTTTAAGACCTAACACTGATGTGGCTAATTACATGAAATGTTATCTATTGGTGCTTGTAGCAACTTGATCACTAAATAAATTAACACAATTTCAAAAATTGATGGATAGGAATAAATAAAAAGAAGAGGAGGAAGAAGAGGCAAAAGTGAAGAACCAAGAGGAGGAAGAGGAAGAGGATGAAGAAAAAAAAGAAGAAGAAGAAGAAGAAGAAGAAGGAGAAGAAGAGGAAGAAGAAGAAGAAAAAGAAATAGAATAAGAATCTACACAAAAGCAAACTTTGAAAATTCCTAATCCTATATACATGTGCACCTTACCTGCAGACGGTATGGCATATCTGGGATGATCCATTTGATGAACAGGATGATGACACATACAACATTCTGAAAAGGAGTGGTTTACTGCAGGACTTTACTATCACTATTATTATTTAAACAACAGAAAGAGAGAAAAACTTTGAGACAGAGCAATTTAAAAAATCCAATATTCAATTAACTGATCTTTTGCTGACGAAGTTAGTAGATCTTAATATTTCTATTAGTAAATCTTAATATTTCTATTGCAGAAAAACTTCGACAATAACACAGTAAATATGACTTATATCTATCCTTTTTTCTAATCTTATATCATTATCATCATTACCATTTGATCTACCTATTTTCTATTTCTTTATCCTCATTCTCTTCTTTCATTATTATTCTATGATCTTTATCATTATCATTTTATCTATCTATTTTTTATCTCATCATTATCATCATTAACAGACATTCATACCTCAAATACAACTACAAAGGCTAATCTCGCAGCTAGAATGTGCCAAAAGATTGGTGCATAATCGTAACTGTTCGCTGTCCCAGGCGGGTTTCGGTAATCTGGATATCTGTAAAGAGATAACAGAAGTAATGATTATTCCTAGTATAACAATAAATTTTTGATTAAAAGAAAACTGCAGGCAAGACCAAGAGCACCGTATGTAGAGCTAATGGAAACAAGTGAGAAACAAAAGAGGAAATGCTAAAGTGTACGCATCTCACTTGATATTAATGAAAAAGAATTCAATGAAAAGCAAGAAGAGGAGGAAGAATGATGATGGCCGATAAGGAGAAATAATAATAATAACGAAGCGACGGGTAAAAGAAAAGCAACTGAAAAGACTAGCCCAAACCAACCTGCACTGCTCTATGCCTCGTGTATCGTTGACTTTGTAATTTGGTGGATAGTCGCTGACGTTGAAAGTGGCCAACGAGTGGTTGAGGAAGCCGTCTAATGAACCTGTCTCCGAGACTACGTGGCGGTACACCAGCTCGGGGATGAAGTTAGATGTGAAGGCTATGATGAAAGCCTGAAAGAAAAAAAGAAAGAAGAAAAAAAAAAAAATCTTAAGTAAAGAAAAGAGTTGGAAGTAGGGAGGAGTATTGGATTATGAAAATCCTCCTTTGGTCCAAGAAAAAGAATGTAGTATTTTCATTTCCAAGAAAGAAAGAAAGAAAGAAAAAAAATTATTGCACATTATCCAAATATAAATCAAGACAACCTAACCATTAGAACAAACATAATCAAACATATCTGACACACAAATAAAAACAGAATTTCTGTCTCTCACATTTGTTATGACAGCCAACTTCCCAATGGAGTCCAGGATCTTGAACCAGATGCCAATGTCCTTGACACGCTGAGAGATGGGGCGTCGGAAATGTGTCAGCAGCTTCTTGGCATCCAAACGCATCTCGAAGATGTTGTTGAGGAAGGCAAACAGAGGAGCCAGTGGAAATGAGGACACAAAAATGGTGACAAATCCATACTGCAGCACTGGAAGCACAGAAAATAATCATAAATTCTATGGGGAAAAGTGAAAGACTGGCAAAAATGAGTGAGAAACTGTATTAAGAAAAGGAGTAAAAAGGAAGAATAACAAATCAAATATTAGGAAGTAATAATAAAAAAAGTACATACATATATATATGATTTTTACAGAGCTGAGTTTAAAATGACAATAAAAAATAATGAAGATACAAAAATAAAATAAGCAATTAAATAATCAATGATAATAATAACAAAAAATTATAAGGAAAATAATCCGTGCTGGTTTTCTTTCAAAACCAGTTTTAGAAATCATTCATAATTACATGTGATCGGAAAATGAGCAGAAATACATGTGAAAAACATACACATTTCTGTTATTTGTTTGATAAGTTTGAAATGTTCAATTTATTTCTTATTGTTACAGTTTCTCTTTTACATAAGTGCACACACACACACACACACACACACACACACACACACACACACACACACACACACACACACACACACACACACACACACACACACACACACACACACACGCACACACACACACGCACACACACACGCACACACACACGCACACACACACACACACACGCACACACACACGCACACACACACGCACACACACACGCACACACACACGCACGCACCCAAGCACGCACGCACACACGCACGCAAGCACGCACGCACACACACACAGACGCACACACACACACACACACACATTCCCCCCCACCCCCTCCCTTCTCCCTCGCTCTCTCTCTCTCTCTCTCTCTCTCTCTCTCTCTCTCTCTCTCTCTCTCTCTCTCTCTCTCTCTCTCTCTCTCTCTCCCTCCTGTCTCTCATGCACACACACAAAAGACAATGCCCCTTCCCACACATGATCACATGCATTAACTATTTCCTTTTTACCCTTGAATCATCTAACTTCTCACTGAGTATCAGGATTGAAGGATATAAATTGCTGCTAGGTTTGCGATCAGGAAAGAAAAGTAGATAGAAAAAGGACATAATGAGAGAAAGAAAATAAAGGAACAGAAAAGAAAAGAAAAGAAAAACTGAGGAGTGCGAGGAAGGAGGGAACAGAAAGAACAAAGAAAGAGTATGGTTTGAGAAATACAAGTTAAGGAAAATAAAAATCTCCCAATGCAAGCTACTCCTAGTATTCAGTCTCCACATTATGACCTCCCTTGTTTTGATTCAGAATGTGCTCAATTTTCCTGGTTTTGGTCGAGAACATGCAGGGCATGACTTTACCCTCTTTTCAGTCCATGATTCCCCAACAGCCATGATGCTTCAACAGTCTCGGTGGTCCAACAGCCTACATTTTTTTCCAAGCTGTAATTTGAATCATCTAGAACAGAACCAATTCTATCCTAGTAATAAAGTAGTTTCTCTCTCTATTCATCATTCTCGTCACCCCTGCTTGGGCTAAGGAGACTCACTACTATAAGAAAGCTTTCCCATTACAAGACAATACACGGTAGTGAGTGTGTAGCAGAAGTACTAGCAAGGGATGAGAAGCCACTGAAGACTAAGTGTTCTGTGGCCATTACTTTAGATCAAAGTAGTCAGCTGTAAACTGTCAGGGATTAGAGATGTGAACTTCTCATCAATGACTCATGCTGCAGCTACAAAAGGACTAAAACATATCTTGTTCCTATGTGTACATAAATTTATATAATCTTAAGTCTGAGAATATGGCCATTACTTATAATAATGGTCAATATAGCTCACTGAACTTGTACATAACCAAAGAGCAGAGTACTGCAGTAACAAGTAATCCAATTATATAACTAGAAATGCATCAGGGAATCAGTTGCTAATACATATCCTAACTTATCTAACATTCATACTAAAACACATGAAAAAGACCTGTGCAGTAATTGCTCAATATACACATTAAAATTCCAATGAACTGTGTTTTTTTATATTACAATACATATAAAAGTTTGAAGCTGATGTGTATGTATATTTAAGTATTAAGTTTTCCCTTGATCACCTTTGCACAATCTGTTTTCAAGAATCGTTATCTAAATGATTTTTCTAGTCCACTATAATACTTCAAACCTAAAAAATAAGCAAGCCAAAGCCTAGACTCCATTACACTATTGTCATGATTAACTTCAGATGACTACTTGGCTCATACAGGCCCAAAACAGAAACTAGTAAAAAAAAAATAGCATGAATAGAAAACTAACTCTGTCTATCCTACAGCTTCCTCTACCCATTCATACTCTTCTGTTATGAGGATCTACAAGCCAAAAAGCAATATTGAAAATAGAATTCTGAAATTGACAGAAATTGAGAGTTTACACATTTCTCAATCTATAACTATGATTATAGAACTAAAAAGTATAAAAAAATATAACAAATATAAATCTTTCTCCCTCATCTCACACACACACACACACACACACACTCACTCACTCACTCACTCACTCACTCACACACTCACTCACACACTCACTCACTCACACACACACACACACACACACTATCTAGTGGGTTGATACACATGATGAAAAAAGAACAATATTCTTGTGGAAAGGAAAGACATCTCAGTGATCTTGGGACATCAGTTACCCCCAGAATCATGTACAGTTTTGACTTGTATATGCAATAGACAGAAGTTTAAATGGACATGTCATCCACAGTAGGGAACAGTTCTATCATGAGCTGAGATCTCAATGTTTGAAGAGCTAGTTTCCATCTTCCTGGTGAGATATCTAGAACAATTGCTTTGACCTGGTAGTAAGCCATTGTTTTTAGTGTGGTAACAAACTACCTTACTCGCTTGGCTTACAAGTAATAAGCTGCAAATTTTCGGACTGTCAACTTCATTTAATAATATCATATGCAGAATTTCCCCCCTTAATGAATCTCTCCTCTTGGCCACAATAATGACAAAATGAACAAGGAAAAGCAGACCCCAACTCCAATGACACGAGCAATCAAACTTCCATTTACTGCATTTATGGAGTAAATGTGTTTTCAGTAAGAGGGTGAGAGGGAATTTGTGTGTGTGAATGTGATTGGGAGTGTGAATATTAGGAGAGAGAATCATGATTAAATATTATTTGTCATTGTTAATCCACTCTGATACAGTCACTTGCATTTGGGGCTTACAAAACTAAACTGGATTACATAAAATTCAAAGTAAATGTAGCTAAAAGTAAAAGTAAAAATAAATCAACAAGCAACTAAACCTCAACCAAGTAAGCAAAGAACAATCCATGCAAACACTTGGAAAAGGGAATCTTATTCATATATTCTGGATGAAGAATTATGCCAATTAGGCCTTTCAGATAAGGGATCACAAATCTGATCACAAGTTAAGGGGCAAGGCTCACTTCAAAACAGATCATAAAAAAGAGAACAAATCCAAAAAATCCAAAAATCCAAAATAAGAAATTTAACCACTCCCAGAATATTACATATATATATATATATTTTATTTTATTTTATTTTATACTGCTTCTAGATCTTAAGCCCTTCTTCAGTGGCACAAATCAAACATTTCCAGTCCCCAGTGTAAAGCACAGCATCTGTCAACACAAAGCAGGGTCTTGCCAGGTCTGCATGCCATCACTCTGAGAGGGAGTCTCTCCTCAGGTGCTTACCCATGTCTAAGTAAGTTGCTTTGCAACCTTTGGGGATGAACGGATTGGTGGCACCTGTCATGGAAACCTCTGGTCAACCATGCTTGCAATAAATGCCTCTTTGGTGAGAAGGATCACAGAGTTCTGGCATTATTTTAGGTACAGGTATGTTCTGGTGTTCATGAAAGCTATCAGACTTAATGATCATTCTTATGCCTTACTTTATAAAGGATAACTATGGAATCAGTGAAAATAATCATATCTGTTATATATTCTACAATGTCAACCCAAAACTTTATGTCTGCAAGTACTGTGAAACAAATAGCAACTCATCTAGAACAAAACTTTCTTCTCTCTTCTCACAACCTTTAAATAATAACACTATCATTAATAACAAAGCAGAGTTGACACACCAAAATAAAAAGTTTCAGGTTGACTTTTACTCCCTTTCAGATTACCAAAACAAGAATGGGCTGGAGAACAAAGATTATTT
>NC_061850.1:28183924-28186424 GCF_019202785.1 Penaeus chinensis | reverse complement strand
CTCCAGTTTTCCCAGTTTTTGGTTTCCAATTCCTTTTTCATCTTAATTAGACTGCCTATTGCATTATAAAAAATATTCCTGGTTACAGCTCCCTTTACTGAAACTTCTGCTTCAATTCTTTGCTTACAAAACTCATCAAACATCATAGCTCTTTCAACCAAAACCAATGCTGAAAAAATGAACTCAAGCAGACACTCAAGTACTGATTTAGTAACAGAATTCCTCCCCACTATGCTAATATTATCCTCATTCTATCCATAAAGTAGTCATGAATTTTACTTGCTTATAAATGTAAATAGCACTGAATACTACTAGTTATTCTCAAAGTATCTTAGCTATGCCTTTTTACTTGATATTTTACCAAATGCTAGCTATTCAACAATTTCCAAATCAGCTTTCTTGAATTTCCTCTCTTCCTTATCTGCTGTTTATCCTTCTTCCTTATTCTTCCCCTAATTCTTTCAATTATCTTATCAACTTATATAAAAAACAGCAAGAACTGTCTGGCAATAAATGAGGTAAAAATTGACTAACCTGTAAAATTGGGATTTTGAACTTCTCTTTAGTTTGTAGACTGCTGATTTCCTTTGGAATTTTGAACATTAATTGGATTTCACAAGAGAGCATTTATAAAAACTGAAATAAATTCCAAGAAATATTTCAGAACTGGCTCAATATCTCAGTTTGAACTTGCATATGTAATTGAGTTTGGGGGAGAAATCCTCTGTATTCTTGGTTAATGTTTTTCAATATTTTTTTTTTACTGTGCTTCCTTTCTTCCCTCAATACCCAAAACATTTTTTTCTCTTCCTCTCACTACAACCATTATAATAAGTATAGAAATGCAGTTTGACTATTTCATTTCTGTCTCTCTGGATACTCCGACGTATGACATCAGCCTATACAATGCCTTATCAAATGAGCCTGAATTTCCCATAATCTGGGGTATGCTGAAGGGGATGCTACACTTCCTAATACTCTTACTGTTGGCATATTTCTTCCCCGATTTGGTGAGACAACAAAGGCCAGGGCTTGGTCTCTGTTCTTTGTTATTAAATATTTGGATTTCCTTTGCACAGTGCTCATTTTATAGGATAATTTCTTCCCTTATTTTTATCTTCCCTGCCCCACTCTTGCAACAGAAACTGTGGCATCTCATGATTTGCAAATTAGAGGCTGCCCCCTCCCTGCCCATGCCCATAAGTCATTAAACATGCCCCTAACTATAATGTCTAAAACAATGCCCTTCTTTTTATACTCTTTGTTGGATCAAGGAATGGGTTGCAGACACTATTAAAATTAAAATAAGTAAACAAAATGCAGGGGGGACTGAAAATCACACCCAAACCTATAAAGAAAAAATCAAATAAAAAAAAAGGCTACTTATTTCTCCTCTCCAAAAACTTTTACTTTTACAAAAGAGCTTTGTCAGTGATGTGTAATAAGCAAAGTTTGCCCTTTAAAATACATTTAAAAGATTCTGTAAATCTATGTTTTTTTTCTTTTTTTTTTCCTTTTTGTTAAAAGTTGTAAACTTTTTTATGTTTTATAAAGTCCAGGTAAAACAAGTATTTATGATCTAAAATCAGTAACAGTTTCTGATTCTATCAAACCTTGAATTGGTGGCCAAGTGAAAAATAATTAAATTATCTGATTCTGAAGAAAGAAAGAACAAAAGAAAAAAATCATACACTTACGATTTCTCTTTTTCACGTCCCTGATAAAGCCCAATAGTAATAAGTAAATCTAGCACTATGTCGTGGAAACCAGGTATACTGTTAATCCATTATAATCCATTAGGACAGTGGGTGTTATCTAAAATCAATGCTTCTTTACTTCCAATATAACCAAATCTGAAAATATGTTCAGAAGGGATTCTTTTGAAATTCAAACATTTACACGTTTAACCCAGTGCCGCCTGGGATGGCATGTATGGACACGTCATGCCCACTGCGAGTTTGGTAAATCAGTTGTCCTTACACTTAGATGCTAATACTACTGCCTCACCTGTTTACCTTTTGTCATGATTTTTGGAAATATTCTACATTAATTTATACTGCTATTAGTAAAATCAACAACATTATAACAATTATAATGTCTATGATAATAATAATAATAGCATTGATATTGATAACATTAGTTGAAAAAAACAACAACACTAAAAAGGTGAAACTAGGTGAGGTCATAAGTCTACTAATTGAATTCATGGTGGTTAACCCCTTGTGGACCCATCATTGGGTATAGACATTTCACAAAACTACATTTTCCGAGTAGCACTGGGTTAAAACACACACACATTTTCTCTCTCTATCTATCCCCCCCCCCCTCTCTCTCTCTCTCTCTCTCTCTCTCTCTCTCTTTCCCCACCTCTCTCTCTCTCTCCTCTCTCTCTCTCTCTCTCTCTCTTCTTTCCCCACCTCTCTCTCTCTCTCTCTTTCTTTCCCCACCTCTCTCTCTCTTTCCCTCTCTCTCTCTCTTTCCCTCTCTCTCTGTCTCTCTC
>NC_061850.1:28143924-28158924 GCF_019202785.1 Penaeus chinensis | reverse complement strand
TCATGCAGAGGTGACCAACGAAACCTTCACGCGTTTTTCTTTAATCCATTAGCAACACACAAGTCCTGATAGCAAGAGTGACAGTGTAAAATACAAGCTGAAAATATAAACTCTTCAAGAGTGGAAACTAGAAATCCTGTACAATGACCATCATCCAAGATCAGATGACTATAGCTGTCTCTGGGCCACTTGCCAGGATGCAGTAGCCATTCCAGAGGCACAGCAGGCAAAGGAGAGTCTCAACCAATCACTACAACACAAGGTACAGGTATTTGTGAATGGCTTGGATTCTATTCTGTCAAATATACTACTAAGGCCATTTTCCATTTGCTGCATGCCTACAGCACAGATGTTAAGTGCAAGTAAAACCAGTACATTTTCATATATATATCGCATAAAGAGAAAATATCTACAAGAATGTTCTCATGTTCTGCTATTTCTATTCATCACTTACTCAATTCATCTAGCCACGGCATTTTACTCACTGACATCAATTCCAGCATCAGAGTGCCTGTCAAGTATCAAAAACCCCTTGCATGATCTTAGCTCCCTATAACCACTGATGATGTAAGAATATCTGACAACAACATTGCTAATATACAGTAAAATGCAAAATCCATTCAAAATCATTACAAGTTAGAACCATCTGGCAAAGAAAACCAAATAACACACAAAAAAAAAAAAAACTAAAGAGAAATGGATGTGGCAGAGTGGCATCAAGATTAACCAATACATACATTTTCTTCCCTTAAGAATAATGAATGATGGTAGTCTTTGCTTCTCCAAGGTTGTTAGCTGAAGAAATTGATAAAACATATCAATAATACACTGAAGAAGCAAAGAGTCTACCTTATGCTATTACAAACATTACATTCAATAAAAAACAGAAGTAGAATATAGAAAAAAATCTTGTTACAGCTTGACATTTTTTAAAATAATATACAGTTTTTAGTTTAATGTTATAACAATGTTAGTTTAATTTAGTTTCCTAATAATTTTAATGTTGCACTATGACAAAGAGGGTCTTACTTCTTGAAGTGCCAGCTGTCTACATAATAAAATTATCCTGATAACAGCTCCTAATAATAAAACAAATTTTAAAATCTTATAAAACTTGTTACTACTCTTTAGTGTAAACTTATTCCCAAAACTAAAAAACTTTCACATTCCTAAATGCAATAAAGATACAGGCCTTTTTTCTGGAAAATATCCTGGTCTATAAAAACCATAAATCAGTTCAAATCAGCAATGAATACTTAAGTGATTTTAGTTATACTAAACTATCTATTTAAAGGCCGTCTTTTGCAAATGAAATATAACTTTTGAAGTGATCAACTTGATAAGTAAATTTTCCAATTTGCATTCTTCTTCATCCATATTAAAATTAGTAATGCAAGTCATGTAAACATCTTATCTTTTTTTAATTTTCAGAAATTCATGTCCTTTCATAAAACAAAACATGAGAAATATATAGATCATGCATTTTCCTTTGACACTGCAACTAACAACTGAAGATTATCCATTATTGCAGGCTCTCTTCACAATTATCCCTCTACAATTCTCCCATTTCTTTCTTGACTGGCATCTTACCCAGTTCTTATTAAAAAAAAAACTTGATTTGCCTACTCATTCTCCTACAGAATAAATGATATGTACTTCTTGTAATTCCTTGTACTTTATGTACTCAAATGGAGAATGGGTACGAGATCTATTAGCTAGCTGTTAACCCCCTAGATGATGGGTGAAGAAAAAAGAAAAAAGAAAAAAAAAAGAAAAAAAAGAAAGAAAGAAAGAAAAAACTCTACCCTCTGGTTAAGCAACAGTTGGTTATGTGTTATATGTTGGTTATGATTTTTACATTTTAATATTTGTTAATATCTAATATACAAAGTAAGAATAATAACAAAACATAATAACTGAAGGTACATTTATAACATTATCATGACTATGATCGTAAAATGATCTTTATATAATCTCTCATTTTTATTACTTATGATATTACATGACTGGGTAATTTTCAGTTCCACATTCTTATCCTCATGAAATGCATTCAGGCAAAAGATTTTTAATCCCATCAATAAATTTGCAGAAATGACACACACTAGTAAATGTCTAAAGTACAATTTACAAAATATAAATCATTGAAAAATTGCACATGACACATTGTCAAGCTGAAAGACTTATATAATGTACATCACATACAAACTAATCTGATTTTCTTCACTATTCCTTACTGTATCAGATCTGAAATCTACATCAATAACAGATATTTCAGACATATTTTTGAGAGGTTACTGCAACCACAGAGAATCCTATAGAAAATGGTATGAAGCAGTTTAACTACAGAGGCAACTAGCATATCTACAAAGTATATGTATATATAGAGTGTATCCTTCAAACTGGCTTTTTCTTCTCATATAAGTACTGACTGTAATCAATCTAAGCCTACAAGGTAATTGCTGTGACCTTTGACTGGATACCTTCTGTCACAAAGCCAACTGGACAGTGGCACAGTGTCAAGAATTTGTCATGGCCTCCACACCTGTCAGTATTCAGCAAAAGGCTAACAGAATTCCACCTTAAAGCACTAGGACTGGTTCCTTCTTTGATGCTAAACCACAAGGAAGGTCTTCCAACTTTCAGTGACATCACTAACAATTTTTTGATGTCTCAGAAAATCTTTTTGGTCTAGATTTAACCTACTCGAATAAAATGCATATACAATAAGCCAAAAATTTGGGAGGAACTCGATGGTTTGTTACACATGGGAATCATTATACCATCTTGAGTAAACCTTTGCATAACCAGCCTTTCCATGAGGTCCCCTTCATTGTCAATTACGTAATGCAAAAATATAAATCCTTAATAAACTGATACTTGATCAGCTATAGCAAGAACAAATCTGAATATATTCAAACTATAGAAGAAAAATAAAACTTATGGTTGTGTGGAACTGAAAATTACACAACAATCACTTTACATCCAAATCAACACAGAAAACACAGCAATTGAATGTAATGAAAGAGTAAAAATAAAAGTAATAATAGTAATCCTCAGATACAAAAAAAAAAAGAAAAAAAAAGATCATACTTTCCTTTCAGCAGACTGCTAGGAATAGGACCTAAGGCTACCGAGCTCTCAATTCACAATCACAGGCCTTTCTGAACCGTGCGCGCCTTGACGGGGTGGCCAACCGAGTGTGCTTCCGCCTCCTCGAGTCAGTGAGTCGCCCTCAAGGCCGACGCTGAGTCACAGGATCCTCTGGGAAGTCCTCGGGAAAGACTAAAGGTTATCCAAGCAAAAGGAAAAGGGGGATGGGCCAGGAGCCGCTTGGCTTAACACGCCTTTCCTCCTACCATTGGCACTAACAACAGGCGGTCTGGTGATCGTGGGCGCCCCAGCGATGGCACTCACCTGCCAGTGTGCGACCGCCGCTGCTAAGAGAAATCCTACGGCCTTGGAGGGCTATTACAGGGAAACCGCAGGAGTTGTGGAAAACAACATTCTAGCCAGCTGGGGCATAAGCGTCGTGAATCTTGCGGCGGCAAGGGGATTGGATTCTATTATAAACAAAAGACAGTTCCTTAAATCGTCTCCGAGAGTCCTTTATCATCTCGGATCCTCTTTTACGAAAGACGATGGACATTCTGATCCTCTCTTGTCCACACAGGATCCTTCTATGGAAACTCTTTGCCATGCCGTTATGATTAAAGACCATATAAGGAAGACAGGAGAGTGTTCATTCATATTGTGGATGTAACATGATGCTCAGACTGACTACAGAGGCATCTATTGATATAGTTTATAACTACTAAAGGAGAACTGGAAAACGATTGGATTTTGCTGTCATTTCCAAGTTTTATCTGGGTGATCGCTTCAATTTTTACATATATTAGTAAATGGTAAAATGTGGCCTATCCTTTGAGTGCACTGTCCCAAATATAAGATACCAGTTATTTTATATATATTAATTTAAAATTTACCACGAGGCAACTTACTCATCTGACGTCACTAATGTTGCGAGAAAAGGACGTCATTGATGTGGAGTGATGTCATCACTGCAGACAGAAATAACAGTACCAATACAGAGATAGGTGGCACCACCAATACAGTGCCAAAGTAACACAAAGAAAAGACACCGTCATCAGTGCCATAAGAAACCCAAGGCCAAGTACCGTGACAAACACCAGCAACAAATGACATCACGCCTATAACCATCCCATGACGTCACCAACGTAAACAGCCCGACGAAGGCCCCTTGCCTCCCAGCGCCATCTATCTTTCATCCTCCAAACTAAACTCCCATCACACCCTCTCCCCCAGCGCCCCGCACACCTCTCCCCTCCTCCTCGCCAACCCCCCCTGCGATGGCCTGTCTCGCGTCGAGTAATTTCCTTCGACGCTCAGTCTCCCTCAGACTCCTGCCGCTGACCCTCGCCCCTTCGCGCAGGAGACTTGTCACACCCGCCCATCTGCCTTTGGTAAATCTCAAGACGTCTAGGTAGGCCAGGAAGGCTAATAAAGGTCACACATGACCCCCTTTATTTAAGCCTGGAGAATGCAAGGTCGTTTATTTTTCGCCGTGTGCTTCCTCTCGGCGGTGAGCTTTTTCCCTCTCTCTCTCTCTCCTCTTCTCTCTCCTCTATTTCCCTTTCCGCGGAGTGTCACGGGACGAGGCGAGGGCCGGAGAACTCAAGGACGTCAGCTCTTTAGTGGGAGTGTAGAGTTATTGTCGTTTTGTTGCACTTTAAGGAGTAATTGGCAGAGAATGAGAGCGCCGGCGGGCGTGTTGCACGGGATTGCAAATGCCATTAATACCTGAGGCTGTCGACTGCAATTGCATATGGTTTTAAAGACAGTAGATTGCAGAGATCGGTTGTTGTTTATTTAAAAAAAACTGTTTTGTTAATGACACGTACTTTGGATTATTTTATTTTACCACACGTGGCATGTTGCAGACGATATTTGACGTATTGCAGAAGGAAGCACGTGCCGGTAAAACAAAAACAAAAACAATTTCCGTATAATTCTTATGCAAAAGAAGAAATAAAAAGCAATTTCCGGATAATTCTTATACGTTAGATGTTTGCAAAGTACTTTTTTCTGTCATAGAGTGTAGAAAACATGCTGAATATGTTGACACCAACCACGTAATAATGGTAAAAATAGTTATTTCAGTGACTGACATTTGAAAGTTGCAATTGAGCAACATATTTTCCCATTTTTAATCTTATAGTAAAATGTACTTTCTATATTGGAGTCACTGTAGGTTCTTTGATAGTAAGAGTAAATGGTAGATGAAGGCCTATGTTAATTGCAAATCTTATTGATTTTTTATTGAAATGACCATAAAAGGTTACTTCTATGGATATTTTCAGGTAAATTCCTAGAAAAAAATCACGTTTTAAAACCCATCAAATTTAGCTGGTGTAGTTTTTTCGTGTATTTCAGCTTCAGTAATGCAAAACTAGGAGACTTATCGCAGTAATGAGTTATCAGTATTGTACTTGATTTAGAATTTCGTTTGTAGTGTAGTATTTAAATGCTTGTTTTTGGTTATATTCGTTGGCTTTTCTACCAGCCCCCCCCCCCCCTCTTGAAATTATCCGTTAAAACGCTGTTTAAAAAATTCACGAGAGAGGATGGAATGGTTTTTTTTATTTATTATTATTTTTTTTCTGGGACTGTTAATACTTATGGTTTTTAAGTCTGTTAAAAGTGAACTACTTATTGGAAAAATTATTATTAAACATTACCTAATGACCTTACAAGAATTTGAATGAATAAAGTAGTGTTTTCCTTACGTTGTTAGTTCCTGTTGCAAGTACTGTTTGTATTAATGGGGATAAAACGATTTGGCTGGATGTCGGATCCAAAAGTGAAACCCAGATTTTTAGATTTTGTTTGCTCTAAGATAACAGATAGTCCTGGAACATTTTCTCTGTAGACATTTAATTTTTGTAAGTACATTGGTTGCATCTAAATCTACTTCAGACAATTAATATATTCTTGTGGTAGAAAAAAAAAGCATATGATACAAAAAATAGATTTATTGAAAATGAGACTGTAATTTCGAAATCCACCTGGATTTCATTTTCAGGTCTTCATAGTATACGCACAGAAGAGTATTTTACCATTCATTCAGTATATTTCTATTGTCAAGTGATTGCTGTGCTTCACAAAAAAGAACAACATTCTTTAATTATAGATTCTCACAAGATCAGGTAACTTTCTAGAATCAATCTGAGTCTCAAAATCCTTCAATTGCTGACAGATTCCTACTTGTGTCTCCTGGGCATTGATGGAAGACTTGGGTGGCTTGTAACAGTATCGACAATACAAGACTGGATAGTTAGGATGGGTATGAGGCCTAGATTGGGAGGGCATGAATCCTTATTGGGAAATGGCAGGGTTAGGTTATGCAGTATTTGTGTATATTTATTATTGTTAGGGGCTGCTCTCCCTTAAACCTACCTTATGGTGAGGCTGCTGCAAAATCTCTTGTCATATCTTGATGGCAGGAGAGAGCCCAGATAGGCTTTGTGAGTGACATCACTACCCAGTTGAATTGGAGGTTCCCTGTGGTAAATGTTTCCTCGTAACATTCTCAGTGGTAACTAACTGTGCATGTTATGGGAGGTTTTGAATGTCCTTATTATACTTGATTATTGATTCTGCTGTCTGTTATTGCTACAATTTGTTGGTATTAAACGTAGAATGGTACAGATGCGTAGGACCAAAAATCTCCTTAGTCTTGAGTGACACAATGCTGGATGAGATAGCAAGGGTGTGGTGTTTACCCTTCTCTGATGCAAACATGTTCTGCAAAGTGGAAATTGATCCCTTGTGATAACATCCCCATCAATTATTTGTAATGTCAGTTTACTTCGTGATCATAGTTCTCATTTTCAGCTAAAATAGTAAAAATATCAAGATCAGTATTTTAAACAAAACTATTATAAATATTTGTGTATTTCCCTACGCTTCCTTATTGTTATTTGCAAAGTATCTTGGATGAGTTTTCCAAAGGGATTAATGTTATCCTACCCTAACATCCAAATCTATACGATAGAGGGAGTAGGAGCGTATATACTGTCTACCACACTTCATTTATCCCTGCCTAAAATCAAAATAAAAGTAAACTATATATAGCTACATTGTGATATTTATCTATGATGTACTGTATATAGGTTATATATTTTGAACTCTATTTTAGTTGGGTGTAATTGTGTGAGAATGTACAAAAAACAAACAGATTCAAAGCAAAGAAGTTTTTCATTTTATCATTATATTTTTTTCTGTTCGTTTGCCTGTGAAAGGTTGATAGGCATGTCGCCATCAATATAATTTTTTTTCTCCATTTTTGCTCATTCTTCAAGGCAAACCTATGTTGTTTTTCATAATATCTAGAAAGTGGCCTAGATCATCCCCTCCCCCTTTTTTCATAATGTGACTTGCACTTTTTGGTATCTTATTCAGAAAGTTACTGTGGAAACAAGTTGTAATACTATTGTTATATAGGTATTCACCTCGGTTGATGCTCCCAGAATGGTCAATACTTATCTAGAAATAAGTACTAATTTCTTTTTGTTTTCTCAGGTACGCAACATGAGTGACGAGGTGGCAGCTGCTAAGGCTGCATCCTCCGCGAGCAAACACCAGCCCACCATCTTCGACAAGATCATTGACAAGTCCATCCCAGCCGAAATTGTATACGAGGATGATAAGTGCCTGGCCTTCCGTGATATCTCGCCTCAGGCACCAACACATATCCTTGTGATTCCCAAGAAGAGGCTGGCGATGCTGAGTGATGCTACAGAAGAGGATAATTCTGTAAGAAATGTTTTATGGTTGTCTGATTCAGGTGGTCATAGTCAGTGTTTGGTTTAGACATTAAACACTTTACAGTAGATGGCTCTCGGGAATAGAAGTGAATCAGACTCAGAATTTAATTCATAGAAAACGGTTGACATGATGATGATTATTAAGTAATGAAGCTAGATAAAGTTTAATCACAAAGGTAAACAGTTGAATTTCAAATAGAAAGTCTGAACCCTTATCTCATGTTCATAATAAGAACATGTATATGTATGTATATGCTCATGTATGTGTATGTAAAGAGAGTTGTAATCTTCAACAGTGATAAGATTTAATTGTTTGTTCCTATGGCTTTAGTTTAATTGTCTCTCTTTGACCTTTGTTAACCTTTTTTTTTTTTTTTTTTTTTTTTTCCTAGGGGTAAGAATTTAATTTGATTATTTTTTCCAGCTTCTTGGTCATCTTCTGCTTACTGCAAACAAAGTAGCTGCTCAAGAGAAACTTGACAATGGTTTTAGGATTGGTAAGTGTAAATGCCTGGGTTATTTTGTAATATGTTCTATGAGCAATTGGCAAATGTATATATCAGTCAAATATTATGTAGCTAATCTTCATGATAATTTGGCAATTAAATTCTGAAATTTGTTTGGTTATTGTACAATTAACAGTTTTAGAGGGTTGTTACTTGAGCCAGTCTATTAAATTGACTACACAATATGACCTGAAGCACTCTAGGCAGACAGTAATTACAAATTTGCAATGGAGCTTGTCATTGATAGAAAAATGTTTTGGGTCTTCACAAGCAATAAATGTTAATGAGCTTTCACAAACAATGGTAATTTTTGAGTGATAGTGATACTGTTTATTCATTTCAAGTAATTTCTCTTTTTTTCTCTCTTTCAGTGATCAACAATGGAAAAGATGGGGCTCAGTCTGTGTACCACCTCCACCTCCACATACTCGGAGGTCGCCAGATGTCCTGGCCTCCTGGCTAAGACAGGGTGCTGGAGAAGCTGCGTACAGTCAGGCCACTTTTTGAAAGAAATCAGATCCTTGAGACACCTATATGTTAATTGCATATATAGTGATTTATGTAATCAGTTTTTGGACTTGTGATGTAATCATCTATTCTCTGTGCATAATTGTCATATCACCAGTTTGGCTTTAAGATGCAAAGTACCCTATGATAAGTACTTAAATCTGCAGGGTAGGCTTAGCTGGTTGAGCAGTGTTTTCATTAACGGTTATTCACAAAATGGCTGTGTCGAAATATCCACATTTCTTAATTATTGCTTGAGAAAGTTGTAGCAGCACTTTGCATGTTGATTCACAAGCTAGTAATTGTGCCCTAAAGTTTTAAGATAATGTAAAGATGACATATCTGTAAGTGGCCTACTGTATAAGCTATTAAAAGAATAAACATGAGTAGTCACACCAAGCATATTTTTTCGTTCATTTTATAATTGGTTTGATAATTTAAACTTATGTATCCTGGATGACCATGAAAGCATCCTCTGTTGATGCTTCATTTAACAGATTTGATTGTGACTATAAATGTGCTCAATAAATATAAGTAAATATTATGTTTTCTGTTGCCCTTTTACATTACTACACAAAATTATTAACAGAGTATATTGGATAATGTAGAACAGATATTTGTTTTACTGTTAAAAATAAATTCATTTTACTTTCAGTTAAATTTAATAGGTATCGTCCATCCCTAGACATTCTGCATTAAATGTTGAACATAACATCTACAAAGGAATACACTAAGTGCAATCCATGTCGGGTTCCCAGGCAATGAAAAAGAAAATATCTTGGCATGATCTGCCGCCTTGTCCACAACCCACCAACCCTGTTTTTCACACATTCCAGCCTCTAACTACTGTTCCCACTTAAAAATGTTCCCCTATAATTATTGGTCATCTTTCTGGTCAAGTCTTACCATCCATAAACTACAAACCATAAAACGTTCCATCTCTTTTCGGCTAGCACCATACCACCAGAAGAGATGTCGGGGAAACTACGCTTGCCTCTTACAAATAGGTCACCCCTGTCTCACACATTCATACCTCATGTCACCCCCCAACCCACCTCAATGCTGCTTGTGCAATGTTCCTCTTTCAGTCCCACATATCCTACTATCCTGCTCTTTCTTTACTGAAGCCCGTACCCTCGCTTTTCCTTACTTGTCCTCTCTTCCCAGACCCCCCAACCTGCTGGACATCCTCATGGGATCCCCTACCTTTTCAATTAACAACGTATTCTCCTTCCTCAGATGCATAAATACCCTCCATTTGGTCTACTCACCCTTTGTCCTTAACCCCTTCTATCACCCCCTATCCTACCCCATTTACTCGCCTTCTTTCCACCCCTTTCATTACCATACTATCTTTTAATACTATGACTTGAAATCTAAGTCATCATGTTCTAAAGAACACCTTTCACTACAATGCCTTACCACATTGCTGTATGGCCTTTGATGTCTAGCACATTTATTGATTCAAAGCATTGACCATTAACTATTTGCATTGGTACCCAGTGGTCCCAGACCATCTATCTCGGAGCAGCATTTAGCTCAGGATGTGTGAAATTGTGGCCTCACTGACATATACATACAACCTGTCTCCCTGTCATCTACGGCTCAAACAGGAGACGTAATTTCTTTCTTGTTGTCATCTCCACATCTAAATGGAAGGGACGTTACAAGAATTGGGTCTGTATGGTGGATGTAGTGCTTATAATTGCAGTAAGGTTTGAATACGAATACTGTGAGATGTCTATTGTCGATAGTAGGAGACACAATGCAAGTTAATTAGGATTTGCTGAACTGAATGTCTAGATCGATGTGAGTTAAGATGAGATAAGGGCAGAAGGTTGGGGTGATGGGATGCATGGTTGAATTGAAAGTAGAGAATGGCTTTTACATTGTAGAAAGTGGTGGTTCAGATATAACTACGAAATATAATCTTAAGTGAGAACCAATGATAAGGGAGGTGGGGCTAGAGTTCTCAGTGACGGTGTCGGTGACAGGAAAGATGAGGGATGTTCCAATCTGGACACTTGATGAGGCCGAACAGATCAGCCTAATTGTGGACAGTCAGTCCTGGAGGAACTAAGAAGAATACTGCCAAGGGCAAAGGGTTCGCTGAGGTTCATGATCCGAGGCCATCTTGTGTTGGCCAACCCTCTGATGTGGTGAACATGGCCTAATTGCACAGCTAGACATTATAATGTTAGAGTAAAATTAATAATGCAAACAGTAACAATTCATGATCCATTTGAACTAGTGAAGCTTATACAAGACTTTTATGAAGGAAGGAAGGAAGCAACAAGAAAATCGTAACCAGAAGCACCCACACACACGCACACATATATCCATATACATGTATATGTGTGTGTAAATATACATATATATATATATATATATATATATATATATATATATATATATATATATATATATATGGATAGATAGATAGATGTGCGCGTTTTTAGGTGTATATGATTAAGAGGTATGATACAATATATGAGACATACACGTGTGTGTGTATGTACATATATATATATATATATATATATATATATATATATATATATATATATATATATATATTATATATATATATATATATATATGTATGTATGTATGTATGTATGTATATATATATGTATACACACACACACACACACACACACACATACAAACTTGTGTATGTACAGTCATTCATAACATGTACTTAACTGGCTTTAAAATCATTGTCATGATTCTCATTGTCACTATCAGTATCTCAAATAGACACTGAAAATCCCGATTTGTTGTAGGAATAAGATACCCATAACAACGTTCTTCACAGATTTATAATTTATCATATTACTCATTGCAGATTGATATAACTGATTATATGTAATGTATATAGTTCTTTAAACATATTTGTTTATTGAGCACAAAATACTGCTTCGTATCCAGCACTGAAAAATTGAAATTTTTTAACTAATTCTTTATTGCAGATGTTTGCTCAATTTTAAAACATTCCCAGCAACATAAGGCTGAAAATTTGAACATAGTTTTAATAAAAAAAGGCATGTGCTTATATCAAATTTAAATATATGTTATAATCCAGTGATATTTTTGGACTGATGTTTTTTTTTCTCCAAAGTAATCTTTCGTATGCTTGAGTAAACCAAATTTTAAATGTATTTGTTCATTGTGATAGGACAATAATCTTATATTTGGATAGTTGTACTAAAAAAAAAGCTTCGTTTTCCAAATGTAATGAACATATTAATAGTCCTATGAATGGAGAAAAAAGTGATAGATATATAGGGAAGTGAGTGACTAAGGACTAACAATAATTGAAAAAAACAAATATAGTTAAGATATTTATTATGATTATTTACAATGTATTCCGCTTTTGGCATTGAGACAGCAAATGAACATGTAAAAACTTAGTGTGTTATGCAATTACAATGGGTTTGAAAACACAATGCGAGGACACCATAGCTGTTGCGAAAAAAATATAGATAATATACAGATTCAGACACGGTTGTTAGCACGTGGTATTGTTGAGCAGGTCTGTGTTTGGGTTGCAGGCTATAGCCCTTGCTTATTTCGTTAACTTTATTGTGTTATGAGTCTTTGATGCTTTTCTTCTCCTCCTTCTTCTTCTTCTCTCTCTCTCTCTCTCTCTCTCTCTCTCTCTCTTTTTCTTTTTCTCTGTTGTTTTATCCCCTTCCACTCTTTTTCTTTCTCTTTCTCTCTCTCATCATGTTTTTTTTTTCTGTCTACATCCTTTTTATTTGTTTATTTACCGCCTCGTCAAAATCTATCTCATCTTCATCCGTCTTTCAAAGAAAAAAAATCTTCAAAAATCACCAACCAACTTATTATTAATACCTGGTACATCCCCATGTCATTTTGCAAACCAAAACATCTGAATATCATTCAATATGTCAACATCAACCATTGCTAGCACCCTCTATAATCAATTGCACATATCTGATCATCTCATCAAATAACATTGCAAGAACTATCCAAAACAACACGATTCTTTCACCTTTCATTGATCTTATAAGAATCAGAGGCTATTCAAATTACCTTAACACGAACACAGACCCTATGGAGTGAATGATATAAAAAAAACAAATCTATAATACGTATCTTCTTATTCTTATATATATCCTTTCTTTTAAAAAATCCACGAATCAATTATATATCTTTTTGATTATATCTTTAGTAATAAATCTTAAATATACACGATGGTTTTGTCAGATAGATAGGATATCGGCCTATGATGGATAGACAGTGACGTAGATTTGCTTTTGTTAATCAACGTCAAAGTTTTTTTCTCTCCATATATTCCGTTCCTTTATACCTGATTCATATGGCAACACATATATCGGACTAAGTCAGTATTCACACTAATGAAATGGATGGAATTCTATATATGTATAAAGAGAAATAATAAGAACAAAGTGAAACCAAAGGGGGAGATGGGAGAGAATAAATGATAAAACAGGTAATGGGAGGGTGTCAGAAAATAATGAGATAATTATAATGAAAAAAAAAATACGCATATAAGTCAATACATAACTTGGTCTCAACTTGCTAATGGATTTCCTTATTTCTTCGGTACAACAACTTGTACGAAGGTTTACAAACACATTTTATATAAGGGAATGTTATGATCCCCCCCCCCCCTTACCCTCAATAACCTATATTTGATTTAGGTTGAAAGGGCATACAAGCTCGAGATGCATTCATGGCAAGAAGCTCACTTAAAAAAATATTTATATGTATCTCTCTCTATATATAAAAAACAACACTGAACCGCAAAGCAAATTATTTCGTATAAATCTCCTTCAGCACCATTTTCTGCAGTGTAAGATGACCCCACAGAGCCATTTTTTTTTGTCTTAAACTTATTCTTTATATCGTTTCTTGGATTCTGCAAGGTCCAACTTTAGAAAGAAAAAAAAGACTTATAGAAAATATTTCGTGTTCTGTTTTTCCATAGAACGCCGATCTATTTTTTTCACTGTCCGTTTTCTTCAGAGTTTCAAATCGATAAAATCATTTTTCTGCGACGTAAAAATTATCCTTCGTCTGAAAAACGTAGTACCTTTTAAAAAGTTCCTTTGTAAAACTTAGAAAAGATCCATCGATTGTCACTGTCACTATTATATATAAACTTATATATCTTTAAGAACACCAAATATATATTTTTCTACAGACATCATCATGTAAGAATATTTCATGTCTTACACAGCACACACGAATACATCAAATTTAGACAAGAAAAGTGATCATAATAATCATAGAAAAATCTTTCAAAAAGCGTATCCCAAAACATATGTCGCACAAAAAATATAACCGACAAAGAGCCATTTTGAATAGCATAAAAAACGCGCCAAAAACAAAAGACAAAACGAAAGCGACGTTTTCTCCCTCCTTCGGCAGCACACGCACGCGGCGTCACACTCCTTCCTTCAGCAAACTCCACGACATTCCTCAAAAAAAGGGAATCTGTGTTGCTAGTCCAGTCTTCTGTAACAGCATTTTACGACTCGGCCATCCACTACCGCCGTTGTATACGGGGTTCGTAAGGACGAGATTCATTTGAAGACCCCCTTTTCCCCTTGTATACTGGCGTGACTAATGGACCTCGTCTCGAGAGCAAACCTTTTGAATCCTGTAGTATAACTCGCAGTAGTTATATAACAGGACAGAGCTGTAGCATGTTAGAGACACATATGTACATAAAGCTGCAAGTGAACATTACTGACGAATCAAGCCTATTTGCAATATTATAACAGCATCTGTGTTAATGAGTATGAGCATGTATATATATATATATATATATATATATATATATATATATATATATATATATATATATATTTAAGGACACATGGCTGAGAGTTATGGCATGCGACTTGGAAGTCAACAGTTGGGTGACGTGCGGACCGGCGGCCCGGGACGAGGGCCACCGCCATCGGCAGCCCCGGGACCGACGGCCCGGCCGGGACGCCCGAGGAATGCTGTGGAGGCTGTGGCGCGCGGCGGCTCATAGGTACTCCGAGTCCTCCTCGAGAGTCGGCTGACGTCAGATGCCCTTGGCCTCCTTGTTCCTGCGGCGCCTGAGCCAGCCGGCCAGGCGGGAATCCTTGTACATGCTCTGG